>NW_026453188.1:300000-600000 GCF_025200985.1 Drosophila gunungcola | reverse complement strand
GCTTTTAAACTTAAAGATGTTTACCCAAATAACTTATTTCTCAAAGAACTACACCTAAGTTCGTACAGTGAAATCTAGTCTATTCCAAAATGGATATCCACAACCACAGCGTATAATTGCCATGGAAAAGTATCCCCTGAGTTTGTTCAATTGATTTCTGTTCCCCGGTGTTTAAATCACTGCCAATTAGATGCAGTTGCTCATTACTCACTGGTTGCTTTGGCTCTTGGACCGATCATGTGGCATGGGAACATTTGGCGGACGCACAATGTGGTGCAAGTGGTGCTGGTGGTGCCAGTGGTACCAGTGGTGCTGCCATTACCGTTAGACTCACCTGCAAAGAGAAAAGCCGAGCATAAATTATTAATTAAGAAGTGGGGGAAGTATTCCTACAACACTGGCAGATTCCAGTGCAAATAAATTAGTGAAGAGGTGGGAACTGCCACGTGTGGTGCACGCAAGAACCGTTCTTTTACCCACCAAAACAACTCCAACAGCACCATAAACACCATAAACACCAGAAACAACAACAACACCAACAACACCAACACCAACAACCACAACAGCAACAACAACAACTGGTGACCAGTAATGACCTCTGGAGTAAAGGGCCGCCACCGATTCCATGTGAATGCCAAATGCGGAATCTTTTCACACTGCACATGGGTTGGGAAGACAAAAGAAGTTCGCATAACTGGAATTAAAGCAGCGCCAGCGGTAAACAGTAGTGCTAAATGGGCCAAGAAGAGGGCCTCCTCCTCCGCGGATCCTCGCATGCAATCGAAGTGGACAACCCACTCCAAAGCCCAAGTCAGTCACCCCAAAAACGAAAATAAAAAGCAGAAAACAGGCTGAAGAAATAGAGGAGCTGGCTGTGGAGCCTCATCAGCGGAGACAATGGTGGGAATATTCTCATATTAAGAAATCGCGCGATCTTCAGCGCCAGATGTGTCCGTGTCCGTAAGTGTGTGTTTGTATTTAGTGCAACGCCAGGTCAGTACACCACCCAACCGCCCAGCCACCCACTACCTTCTCCCACTTGCAAACCTAGGCTCAGGCACAAGCACAGGCACAGCCAGCTTCCCCGCAGCAACAAGCAGCTTGCAACTGCAGCAGCAGCAGCACCAGCAGCAGCAGCAACTTGCAACAGCAGCAACTGCAACTGCAATGTTCATGGCAAATTCGCAACGTGTCGTGGTCGTGTCTTTGTTGTCATGTCCGAGAGTGTAACAAAGACCTCGACGAAGTGCCCCGCCCACTCTCTGCCCCATCCCCCCCTGCCTCCCTTTCCCCCTCACCCTCCCACTCGCCCAAAAACGCCCCCGCCAAAGTAGCGCGAATAAACATTCAAGCGGCAGCAACAACAATAATTGCATTACACATAAAAATAAATTGTAATGAACTAAAGGAAGAGACTGCTGCACAAGAAGAAGTAGCCAATGTGAAAATCGATGCGGAAGCAGCAACACAGAAAGGGCACTGCAGCAACATCAAAAGCAGCAGCAGCAGCAACAACAGCAGCAGCAACACATTTACCCTTGCTACTTTGTTTCACTCTTTCGGCTGAGGAATTTCTTCCAATTCGTCTAACTGTAATTTTGTGCCGCGCTCTCTACCTGTTTTAAATATATTTAAATAACACGCCATCAACATGAGCTACAGCAGCAACAACAGCAGCAACAACAGCAGCAACAACAGCAGCAACAAAAGCAGCAACAATATATCACATATTGTCAGAGGTTTTAGAAGCGGGAAAAACTACAGGATATTTTAGAAAAACTAAGGGTTAAGTGATAAACAACATTTTTATAGAATTTATTTTAAAATAGAATTGTTTACAGAATTAAACCAAAATGTACAGCAATATTCACAAGAACTTTTCTAAGCAAAGGAGTTATTAAATGTGGCAAGGCTTTTAAAACTCAAGAATTAAATTAAATTAAATTAAATTCAACTTTTAATGTACCTAATTTAAGGGTAAATATTTACTAAGAGCCAAAAGCTTTAAGTTGTTTAAATATTTTTGTTTATTTTATCCATATAAAATCAAACTTTTTGGGTTTCCATTTCCAGATTAAGGACCAAAACCTGTCCGATTCATAAAGTTGTCGTGGCGAATAAGAAGTCCTTGCTCACACTTAAACACACGGGCAACGGGCAACGTGCAACACATGTGCCTTTGCATATGTATTTGTTTGTTGGACAATTAATTAGCCATGATTCTCACGACCTCAAATTAAGAGAAAAGCCATAACAAATACTAAATGGAAACGGCAGCAACATTAGCAGCCGCAGCAGCAGCAATTGCTGGCACAGCAGCAACATCAAGAGCACAGCAGCAACATTGAAACGGACAATGGACAACGGACAATGCAATGGCCCTAAGAGCTGGCTTCCAAGACGATTTGGGGACGAGTTGCAAGTCGCTGGTTGCCAGTTGCAAGTTGCCAGTTGCCAGTTGATAGTTGCTAGTTGCTGGTTGCTGGTGGCAAGCGCCAGGCATTCGAGATTTTTTGGGGAATGTCAAGCGGCCTTTTGGAGGCGGCGTTGGTGGAGAGTTCGTCGAGAGCATGTTGCTAGATCTGATTTAAGGCGAAATTAGGAATAATGGCTATGGCCTGCACATGACAAACACACATATATACACTGAGCGAAAAAAGGGGGGAGGTCAGGGGATGGGTAAAAGGGAGGCGTTGACAGGCAGCAAATGCGAACAAGACAGCGGTTTTTTCTTATTCTGTTTTTGGTTTTGGTTACCCAGTCGAAGAGAAAAAGAAATTATCTCACGGATAATCCGAACAACACGTTCAAACTTTTTTCCACCAGCTTTTCCTCTCTTTTCATCTGCTTTTCGTTTCGTTTGCTGGCTTTTCTTCTCGGGCTGCCGTTTCTCGAGCGGATTCCGCCGTGGGTGGAAATTGGAGGACAGAGACTGGGGATGGAGGGGGATCAGGGTGGGCAGGTGATGGGGTCTCACCCTTTTGGAACGGCCGAAGGCATTGACAGTGCGGGGGCGCCTCGAAAATCCGGCTGAAACAATGGCAAACTCAACTCAAATGCACCTGACGGTTGCTCTGTCCAGGCGGCAAAGCAGACCGCGGCAGCAGCACACTGAGTGAAAATGTGAACGAAAACAAATTAAGAAATTAATTAAATTTCTAGGTTTAAGGAACATTATATCCAGAATTTTTTGTTTCTAATTTAAACATGCGTTTTTAATAGGGACTCTTGTATTTTTTAAAACAACCTACAACATGATTGGGAATTAAATTTAGTATGCCCTAGACAATGTATGACAAACTGCATAAAAACTGTGAAAAACTCGTTTGGTATAATACAACTTTTTGAAGCCATAACTTTAACGTTTGGGTTTTTTAATGATTTTTAGTATTAAAGATTTTTACAGGAAAAGCTGGAATATTTAGACAATTTAAAAATATTTTAAAGATGTTAATTTAACAGATTAAATATCGATTTGGTGCAAAGAATTTTTAATTTGTAATATTTGAGACAAACTTGGGCACATTAGTAAGTTAATGCAGAAAAAAAAAACCATAACATCGGTTTGAAATACAATAAATATTTTAAAGCTGAATATAATTAAATAGACTTTATTTTTCAGTGGGCATACTGGAAAGTGTTTGGATGTCAGATCGGGCTCTGTGGTTGGTCGTCGCTCATTGTTGTTGCAGAAAGCCATTTCGTATTTGCTTAGTTGCGCTGAGAGAAAGGGTAACAGATTCCCACAGTCGCGAGACAACGGTACTCGGTGCTTGCTGCTCGGCCAGCAGCAACATCTCCAGCCAGCCCAAGAGCAACATCTAGCCAGCAGCAGCAGCAGCAGCAGCAGCAACAGCAGCAGCAGCAACAGCGGCAGCAGCAGCAGCAACAACCAGCCGTTGACAACTCGCAGGCCATTGTGGCCATGAATGAAAAGAAGCCAGAGTGTTTTTCTTTCTGTATCTGTAGTTTTCCTCCTTTTTTTTTTTTTTTGTTTGGCTCGCTGATTGATGAATGTCAGCCGAAAGTGTGAGGGCAGGGCAGGTGTCATGGGAACCTGTCGGGGTGGAAAAGGGGACCGCTGAAGGTCACCCAACGTGAGAATCGAAAATGTGGCACACTCTCCCGCATCTTTAGTGTTTGCTTAGCTTCTGGCCAAACTCTTTTGGGCTGAGAGCTGAGGGGCTCCACTCGAAAACCTTCAATTCCTTCAATTCGAATTTCGAACGGCAGCAAACAATGGCCCAAGTGACGTGCGACCCACGACGAGCAACCTGCAACCTGCAACATGCCACGAGCAACATGCAACAGTTGCGGCACACTAACGGCGGATTGCGAACTTAAGCAGTCTAACCTACAAATCATAAAAATGAACAGAGACACCCGAAAAGGGAATAAATAAACAACTCACAAGTCAAATTCGCATGGATGCAAAGTTGAAAGTTGAAGTCGAAGAAGTCGAGTTGAAGTCAACACTTGAGCGGAAAGCCTTGTATCTGAAAGATACTCGTACTTGAAACGATGCGCACTCTGCTCCGCGTGATCGACCGTCTGTCGAATGTGCCTTACAAACTGGCGGACAAACTTACGGACAAGCAGACAAGCGGACAAACTTACGGACAAGCGGACAAGCGGACAAACTGGCGAACAGAGCGACCTAGGTGCCAGCCATAGGGCATCCATATGGATGAGCTGTTTGTATTACGTTTGAAAGTCATGTTGCAGATACTTTTCGTATATCTGCATATCTGCGGGCACCTGCTTGCCACCCGCCGACGTTGATGTTGCTGTTGTTGCTGCTGCGATGTTGCTGTTGCTGCTGCGATGTTGCTATTGCTGCTGCAATGTTGCTTTTGCTGCCGCAACGTTGCCGTTACCATCGCCGCTGTCGTCACTTGCATATCAATGTGGCCGAAAATAAAATGTGACGTCTTGAGCTGCACGATTAAAAGACTGCAGCATGAGCAAAAGGCTCAAGTGCAGATACAACCCGGATTCAGATTCAGATTCAGATGCATCTAAGAGTCGCCCAGTGCGTCGCTTGTCGGCCTGTGACGCAATGCAAGACGGGACTGCATTATAGAGTAAACAAAGCAGCGATCAGGACACTGCGAGAAAATGTTCCCAGTGGCTAAATATGTATATCAAAATCAAGCCTAGCCTAGAAATGTAAACATCTTAACATTTTTTATGTTAGTAGAATTGCAGATACATAGTTTTTCTGCAAGAACTTAAAGTTTCCTATGTTCTAAAAAGCGCACTTTTTGCAACAATTTTTGGTCATTCACAATATAAAAAAAAAATATAGCTCAGTTGAAAAAGTAATAATACATTTATTTTTAATTTTAAATCGTTATCTCGGTAAGCTAAACGAAGGTTTAAATTATACTTTAAGCTTAAGTAGTAGTGATATTATAAGTTTTTTCCGCAGTGCCCCATAAACTGGCAGATTGCTTGTGGTAACATTGAAAGTGCAGCGTCGATGGCGTCGTGTTAGTTTAGTTTGTTGTTTCGGTTTTGTCTGCTGTGCTCTCTGCCTCTGCCATGGGTCTCCTCTATTTTATTTTATTTTTTATCTTATTTTTACCCAGTGCCATTTGCTATTTGTGCTTGGGCTTAGGTCCATACGCCAGGTCCATCCGACGACTCTTGCCGTCTGCGGTCGTCGGCAATTGAATTCATTGAATGCCCGACTTGAGAGTCAACCGCAGAGGCAATAGTTACAATAGCAATAACAACAGCAACATCAACAGCAACAGCAACAGCAACAGCCAGCACTGCGAAACATCAACCGATGTTGAACAGACCAAAAGCTGAGCCTGAGCCCCCTGGTCGCGGTTACTTTTGCAATTTGTATTAAGGATTTGCAGCTGAATGGGGCAGGGACAGCAAATAGGGACACGTCTGCGGTCTGGACGAACATAGCGCATTTAACTAAGTCCTCCCCGCGTCTCTCCTCGTCCCTTCACTGTGCCGCCAATCCAATTTTCGGCTGAGCATTGGCCACATTTGCATTTACATTTACACGCACTTGCCGCAAGTTGGACATGCCGCAGTCCACATACACACACACTGACACACACACACTGACACACACACACTGATACACCCACAGGACAATCAGGACAAAGAGTTGCCAGCTCATCCTCGCCGCGGGTATCAATCGGATTTGAGCTTTGAAATCGGCCAAAGGACAATAGCTCAAAATAGCAGGGTGAGTGGGTTAAGTCCTGCGGTCCATTGTGCACCGAAAAAGGCTTGAATTAGGCATGGCAGGGAATATAGCAGCATTCGATTAGACCCGGTAATCGATACACTATCTAGGGCTATACTTTTCACATCCATTCATTTATACTTTAAATTCATGACGCTTTCTTCCCGTTAAAAAGCCAGTCAATAAGTTTAAGGCCATCAAGGGGCATAAATGATAGACAGTTTTTAAAAATTCAGTTAATAACTTATCACTCTGCGTTCAAATGATCATAATCTGAGAAAAACATGTTACTTAATTTCACATTTTTGTTTAAAACATTGTAAAAATTAAATTTAAAATTTAGCAACACTAAATGAATTTTGTCTATTTTTTAATATTAATGTATTCTTGTAAAAAAAAAAGAAATATATATTTAAAAACAAGTTTTTAACAAAATATATTTTTATATAAAACGTATTTATTCCTAATTTATTTACAAGTATTGACTGAGTAACTCAACATAAATAATTGATTTTGTTACATGGATTTTCCAGCCTGACACGAATCGACTATTAAGCCAAATCGGCAATAATTTTTGGTCAACAATAAGCTGCCTACTGAATCAAGAATTTGTGGGGCTTTTAATTTGGCCTTGGTTATGGTTCTGGCCCACACAACTGATATTTGGCACATACTCGTATACTTTGCACATTTTGCACAAACTCCAAACGCACAAGCTTAACCCCTGACAGCCCCCATTTACCCAGCTGACAACTTCTCGCCCTGCATTGACACCTTCCAATCATTTCTGGGGGAGGATGGGTGGTGTAGTGGGTGACGCAGTAGGTGATTTGGAGGGTGCTGTTGTGGGTGGGGCAGGTGCCGGAGTGTGTGGCATGCAGGTAGCTGCGATGCAGCTGCGATTTGTTTCACTTAGCTTTCGCCCTCGTCGCCGACGACGGAAAATTTGCGTACGGCGTCGCTGGGATTTGGATTGTGTAAGACATGCACGCAACATTACCGCAACTCCCGCCCATTTCCCAGCCTTTTCCAGTTGCTTGGATGTCGTGTAAGTCAGCCGCTGATAAGCAAAATGCACGGCGATAAATCTATCTTCTCAATGACCTAGTTACTGTGATATTTTTATAAGAATTTTAGGCTTACATTTTTATTTTAAGAAATTTTTAAATTTAAATGTAAAGACATGTTAATATAATTTTAATTATTGGAAAATTATGTCTTAGTTTACGTTTTTAATTTTTTTATTAGACTAATACGTGTATTGACACGAAGTACCAACGATATGTTATTAAACTATTTTTTTTATTATTGAATAAAAAAAAAAAATGTAATAACATATCGTTGGTACTTCGTTTAACTGTGTGTTTATATAATTTCGGAATTACTGATATACAAAATGTTATTGTAATTTTTTTTTACAAAATTAATAATAATTTATTCAATGAACAAGACCTTGTTCAATGTTTAACTGTTGGAAATGGTATTTAGAGTATATGAAAAACATAGGCCAAAAAAATTAAAAAAAAATTTGCCATTTAAAGATTAAGGAAAAAATGTATTAAAACATTATTTAAAGAAGAAAACCTCAAATTGTATTTCGCCGAGTGTAATAGAATAGGATATTCAGTTGGCTGGCAGTTGGATTTTCGGTCAGGTTGAATGCCTTTCTACGTGCATCTGTTGGCTGCTGCCCATCCACCCATCTATCCATCCACCTATCCATCTATCCACCCATCCAGCCATCCATCCATCAGTCAGCCAGTCAAGGCCACTAATTAGGTGTAGTACCCACCTCCCCATCCTATTCCATTCTATCCTACTGGCCACAACTTTTTCGATGCTAATTAAGCGACGATGCATCAAAGTTGTTCTGGAAAATCCTGCGTTTCGCTGCACGAAAATTCCGATCGGTTCCCAGCAGCAAAAGCAAAATCAGTGGCCATAGTAAAATCAGAAACACGAAGAACCGAACTGGCGCACTGGCGAACTGGCGAACTACCTGACATCCTCCTTGGACATTGACAATGCGCCCTCTGAGGTTTTGACATGGCTGCTCCATGGTATTGAGATGTCATCGGGATTCAAACACACCGACCCGGCCAACAAGCTAACGAGTCCCGGCTTTTGGCTTTTAGCTTTTGGTTTTGGTTTTGGACCTACATAATTAGAGGCAACAAGACCAGAGGTAAACTAGAGTTTGCCAAAGACCAGACGATTACACGCGCTGGCCATGTAATGGGGCCATGTTCAGGCCCATCTGATTGAAATGCCAAAACAACTGACACAGCGACCGCGGCCAAGGACCCCATATACTTAATACTCAACCCATGACATCCACATCCACATCCACATCCATGCATTCGCTGGGAAGCTGGGGGGTTTTCTTCAAGAGCAACTCACCTGTAAATATAAAGAGGGGGGAGAATTTTTAGTATATTTAAGCATAACCCCATGATTACTTAATTTTACAACTTGCAAAAATTTGATTAGATTCTATTTTAAAATGTAACTTAAAAGAGAGTCTTATATACGGAAAATCTTAAATTAAATCTATTTCTTGTATCAGTAATAATATCAAGACACTTAACAATAGAAAATCAAGGATAATTTTTGAATATCCAGTATCAGAATTAGAGGGGTTTACAAAGGAAAGCATAATATTAGGTTATTAACCATAATTTCTTTTTTACAAATTTCATTTTCCTGTGCAAGCAAAGAAAGAGTGACGAACTTTTACTCGGACCACAGGGCTGGAAAGGTTTTGGCACCAGGATTATTTGGAGGGCCCAGAGCTCAGGTGTGTGTCATTAAGATTCTCCCACGCATTCAGTGTCAGGTCTGAAGTGGCCGCCTGGCCAAGATCTCAAGCCCCCAGTTGGCCCCTAAGAAAAAAAAAACAAAAACAAACCTAGCTAAACAAAGGCAATTGGACTTGGTCTGGTTCAGTTCGGTTCAGTTCGTTTTGGTTTTGGTTTGGTTTGGTTTGGTTTGGTTGGGCTTAGGTTTACTTCACCTTAGAGTTCTGCTTTAAGACCGGTTCTGCGGTTCTTGCGGCTCTTGTTGCTGCTCTGCTCTGCTGTTTGTTTGTTTGTTGCAATAAAATGAAACGTAAATGAAATCTATTGTATTCCATATGAATAATGAGACAATTTTAATAATTTATAGACAACTTTCGGTTAACCGCATTAAGCCAGAGCCAGAGCCAAGCTGGTTGATGGTAGATGGTAGATGGGAGGCTCTAGGTGAGACAATGGCTGGGGATTCCGATTCCGCATCCCCACCGCAGAAGTTCGATGATCCTACAACTCGGATATGGATAGATATATATATAATCGTGTGTGTATATATATATATATATATATGGTTTCTCAATCTGCTTTCGCTCTATACAGTCCATCGTTAGCCGTGATAACAAATCGCGATTGGCATCGCTTCCGATCGATCGCACAGACAAAGGTGAGAAAACTTTGGCCCTGAGTCTGGTTTCTGTAGTCGGTAGTCGGTAGTCTGCAGTCTGCAGTCTGCAGTCTGTATTCTGTAGTCTTGGCTCTGGTATATGGATGGAGTCTGTAGAGTGTGGACCATTCATTCATTCATCCAGCCATACAGCCATCCAACCATCCAGCCATTCATTCATTGACCGCAAGACCCGCAGGCCGGGCCATATAGCCCATCGTTTGTAATTGTATCTGTCGCAGCAATAAGTCAAAGTTGTCCTCCAGAGGAGATGATGCCCGGCCCAGGTAAAATGTGTGGCCCGTGGTCCAGAGTCTCAGTTACAATTCGGTTACACGATCCCCGCCTCGATTTGCCTTCTGGTATTGTTTTATGGCTTGGCTATTAGCCGAGGAAGAGCTAATCTCCGCCAGCCACAGGTCGAATGGTCAGGAGTTTCGGTTCGGTTCGGTTTGGTTTGGTTTGGTTTGGTTTGGTTCCGTCTGCCGGCAATTAAATGGCTTCAGGGCACGGGCGATGCCACGGGCACAGGAGATATGGCCCTTTATTTATAGGATGCATTGCGGTTAATATCTGGCATTCGCAACGAATAATGCATCCTTGACAAGTTATTGTAATTGATTCTATTGCCTTAGGTAATAGGTAATAGTAAAAAAAACATTGAAAGCTCACTTACTTAAAATAAAAAAATATCCCATTGCAATCGGAAAACATTGCTTCCAACAATAACATCAATTTGAGCAGATAAGATATATAATGCGCACATACAAAAAAGATTTGAAATTATTTATCTATAATATCTAGGTATTACCAAGAAAATAATTTAAAATTTTATGAACGCCTCAATATATTAATATTGCCATAACATAATCGATTTTTTTGGTTGAGAATTGTGCCTTAGTTTGAACTAAATAATCCTAGATGTAAAAGAACAATTATTTATTGGCTAATTCTGTTAGTTACAAGTAGAAATAAATTCCTGAGCTCATTGCTGGCTTTGGTCAACACATTCCAGTCATGGTCTTCCATTTACCGAAATTGCCAAATGGGCGGAGTCCCAAACCGGACCCACATACGCACTTATATATACGTATCCCCCATATATGAACGCATATATACACACATACCCACTGACCGCACACGCCCATTCGTCCAGTTCCAGTGCCATTTCCACTTCCACTTCCACTTCCATCTGAAAGTGCAGCTCCAGGATTTTTGGGTCCCAACCCCCGGGGGCCGTTCTTCGCATCCCTTGTGGACAATACTCAACGCGCCAGCCAAAATCAATAGCGCCCCAATGTCGGGTTATGTTGGCTGCCACAACAAGTGGAAGCTGAAGTTGAAGTCGAACTCGGACAGCCGGATGCGACACTTAAACGATGTGCAATGCCGATGAAGATGAGGCAAAGTGGGTGGTGCTTTGGGAGGGCCCTCCTTTAGCTGTTTAGCTGTTTAGCTGCTGCTGGTGAAACCGAGAAACCGAGAAACTGAGAAACCCGCCAGGGACAGACGCCGACCAAATGTGGCCGATGACGTTGATAGTACACGTTCCAGATGCACACACACATATATAGCACAGCAAGCCTCCCCCTCCTTCCCCACCCAAAGATACAGATACATATGTGCAGCAGGCGAATCCTTCGAATCCTTCCCCCCAAGGCAACAATAAAAACTTGAGTTTTGTTGATTTTATTTGCCGGCTAGGAGTTTTTGGTATCCAGCTATGTCCTACGTAGGACACAGCTCCTCCTCATCCTTGCTCTCAACGTCATGCCCATCCTCGTCCTCATCCTCGATGGATGCTGCCTGGCAACGATTCTCCGGGAATCGCCCAACTTGAACTTTATGCGCTGCGGCTGAGTGATTCGTGTTGGAGTCGAGTCGAGTAGAGTCGATTCGAGTCTCCTAACTTCCCAAACTTGTATCCACACAAAAGTGGACCTTGGACGTTGTCTGTCTGGCGGAAAGACATCGACTCCGGACTCCAGGACTCCGTTTCTATTCCCATTCCCATTCCCATTCCCAATCCCTTTCCTGTTCCGAAAAGCATCGCCCATCGAACGCCCAACTCCATCTGCAGATGACTAGATAGCACGCGTCGGTTTTTGCCACTTATTGGACAGTCTCCAGTATCGTGGATCCAGGTTCCGAGACTCAGACTCAGACTCAGACCCAGACCCAGACTTAGATCCAGACTCCTCCCTTACGTCAACCACCTTCCGCACCCTCCTACGCGAATGTTATGTATTTGCTGGCCATGTTCCCCCAACGATTTTCAAACCAAAAAGGGGGTTTATAGCCAGACTGCTGACTGCAATTTGGAGAACTTAACCGCAACTGGCAGCCGAAAGGAGGGCCAGAAAGGGTTGGAGGGGTGGAACCGGGAGGAGTAGGACACCGCAGGGCAGGACACAAATTGCGAACAAATGAAAGTAGCGAAAATGTTCGACTGGAGCGGCAAATCCGCTGCACGGAAAATATGAACGACAAGTTTTTCAAATAAAGAAGCTCAAACAATTATGAAAAATCAATATTTTCTATGCTGAATCTAACATAACATATAATGTATTTTAATAAAACAAATAAACATAAGTAATAAATTAGATGTTATATATAAATATTAGAAAGGCTACTAGTCTACATCCTTACAAACATTTTGTTTAAGCAGATTTTAATTTTGTTTTTTTTATTCCTAATTTGCTTAAACTTTATTTTTAAAAGAAATTAATTCATATTTCATAGAAACCTTTTGCAAAACAATATTTAAAAGAATAAATTATTAAAAACAAGTGAATTTCAAGCATTATTTTCTTTCAGTGCCTTGCTATTTGTACATGTGTACTTCTGCTCTGGGTCTTAGTCCAGCTCCTGTTTCTGTTGCAGTTTCTGTTTCAGCTGCCTCAACTTCCGCCTTCACCTCCTATTTTCAATCTTCCGCCATCATCGGGCTCCGTTTTTTCGGCAACATAAGTGGAGGTCAAGGGAGCACTGTAAGCCATGAATCCCACCAATCTGCTGACGCATCCTGCTGGTTTTCTAAGGGATACTACTTTATACTTTCTTACTTTGGAGGGACTTATTTCAGTACCTTTATATTACTGATATGCTAAATTATGGTATACATTTTAATGGAAGCAAATCGGAACCAATAAATGTTTTAATTTATTACGCTTCTGGACACATCATAAAGTACTTCATATCTAATAATTTACTTGTTTTTGATGTTAATCGTTGACTTGGTATATCAGTAATTTAAAAGCTTCCGAGGCTCGCCGGTTTGTTATCAACTGACCAAATAAGAAATTCAAGACCTTTAAGTTGCCCGTTCTTGGCGATTCTTGTGAGCTATTAGCTATTTGCCCACCAATATTTCCTTCTAAACCCTGCAGGGCCCCCACATAACCCTCCGCCGGTCTTGCCTTTTAAGCCAGTCACAGCTGCCATATTCAAATATGCGGTTTGGCACTCTTCAATTTACAACAAATCGTTCAAAACAACAGCAACAACATTATAAATCACACACAAGGCACACACACACTCGTATGTATGTGCACACACATGTGGGGTTAAATGCATACATGTAAATACTGTGAGTTGGATCCTCCGCTTGCATTTTCTTACACACAATTGTCTCTTTTCTTTGGCCTCGCACAATGCAAAAGTGGGTGGTGCTTTTTGCTTAGGTGGGTGAGTGTTGGTGGGTGGGTGCTTTTGGCCTTTTGTGAATTGGTGTCCAAGCGTTTTATGTTTCAATTATGCGCAACTTGCGACCAACAATGGCTCTGCCTTTGCCGCTTTTCCCTTCAAATGAGGCTGTAAAAGGACCAAAAGGATCCACCACCACCTCCTTTTCGGCTCCTTTTTGCCAGGGCTTTCCGTCTTTCTCGGCATCTGTATCTGTATCTGTCTGTGTGTTTGTTGATGCATAAATTCTTTCCACACATGCAGCCACATCACTCATACGCACATGCACACACACACACAAACATGCGAATGTTCGTCCTGCAGGATGTTTCCCATGTGCAATTTTCGCAGCCCGGAGAGGCCTTTGCACTTTGTGACCTGTGCTCACTTGGAAACTGGCCAGAACCGGCGGCTAAGTTGGCAACTGTTCGCCAGTCCAACTGGGAATTCAATTAGGAACCTCTCGACTTCCCGAGGTCAGCTCAACCCATACATTTTTGCTCTGCCATATCCTCTTCTTGCACAGCCATTTAAAGGTATTTATATGAATATTAAGTCGTTCAAATATTGTCAAAAACTAAGACTGTTCAAAAGACTGTAAATTAGCTAAAAAACGGCAGAAGCTTAAATCAGGGACCGTAAATAACAACTATTAACTTGATTGAAAAAAAAAAATTACTATTTAATTATTATTCTTTGAGTATTACTTAATCGCTAAATTCCGTTTACAAGATTTTAAGACCAAAGATCGTGAGAAAATATAATGGTTGACCTTTTTACGGTCAAAACAATATACAAAACCGATCTGCACAAATAAATTCAAGGTTTTAAATTCGAAACCCAACACGTTTTTCAAATAATGCCCAGCTTAAGCAAAATCTTTCGTTGTGCTTGTTGAAATAAAGTTAAACATTGAGAAATATTGAAGTAAGCGATCTCTAGACCCAAACCATTTTCATTCCCATTCCGATCCTGACCAGTCCAACCCTTTAACCCTTTATTCCTCCAGCCAATGGAATTGACAGACTTCAAGCTGTGAGTGGAACCTAAAGATGTAATTTTCGGAATATTGTTGTTATATGAATTTCTTGTGGGCATTCCAAAATGGCGTCTCGAGGGTTGCGAGTGTGTGTGGAGCACAGCAAGCTGCGCAGTCGCAATAGCCAAATCGCAAAAAAATTAATTGAAAATCGCAGACGATGACGATGCTGTGGCCAAGCCCAGAGCGGGATGGAGCTATCGGACACGAGTCGGTGCGAGTGGGACAGCGGACGAGAGACCGTTGGGCTTGGCCCGAGTTTTTATAGTTTTTTTTTTTTTTTTATTTTACGTTGGCTTTATCAAGGTCTGGCCAATCAAAAAGTCCAACGACACAGACGCACACGCCAAATGGAGAAAGAGTGGGCAGATCTCCAGAAAGAGAGGGCCACATGGCGAGGAAAAGAGACAGGGAGAAGGGAGAGAGCGAGAGGGGGACAACGGCGATCGACAAACAGACAGGTGTGAAGCAGTTTTAGCTTTTGCAGCCGTGACAATAACAAATATCGTCGTAATACAGTTGCAGATAAGGCAGCTCGAGGGTACAACACAAAAAAAAAGGGGGTGAGGGTACTACTATAAAACCTGTTGTTACTGTTGTTGTGCCCCCCCCACCCCATTCGACAGACTCTCTCCCGCTCGCACACACCCGATCGCCAACGAAGACGACACCGAATAAAAGCACGAAGGCGAATCGGGCCCCAACCGGTACGGGCCGAATCGGTCCAGGGCAGGGCCAAAAACCGCCACAGTTACAGTCACATTCACAGTCACAGCCAGAGCCAAAGCCAAAGCTAAAGCCCCAAAGCCCCCGTAGTAAATAAGTTATCAGGCGGAATTGTAACTGGAAACTGAATGGATAAATAAAAAAAGGGGAGGCGTCAAGAAAGCAAAAGCAAAGGCAACAGTCGGATAATAAAGATCAGAGCGCGTCTTTGGGAATTGAGGAGAGAAGCTACAGAGAGAGAATAAGATAATTTATTAGCCCATATAAGAAGACTAAGCTATATTTTGCTTTAAAAACAGACCTTCTATAAATACTTTTCATACAAATAATTTTATATTGTTAGGATCATATTGTTAAAACATAATTGTTGTATTCAAAACGTCATTGCTAGATACATAGGTAAATATAAATATATCAGACTGCGTTTTTGGGAATCGAACACTGCACATAGAAATAATTTTGCAACCGATGTATTATAAAATTAATACTTAGAATTGAATTTTACGTAACAAGAATAAGAATATACAATAATTAAAATAGATTTATTATAAGACCTACATGTAACACCAATAAAAAATTGTAATATTAAAATTACTGAAATAAAATGGTTCATAAGATTTTAGATTACTTGTGATAAACATAATTATTATAAGTTGTAAAATTTTAAATAATTTGTAATATTAGTTGTTTTTGAAAAGTTTTAAACGTTGTTTTCTGTGCAGAGACTGTAGACTGGCGACTGCAGAGAGCCACTTACGCACACCAATGGAGAGTGGGTTGAGAAAAGGTGGAGGGGAGGTGGAGGGGAGGTGGAGGGGAGGTGGAGGGGAGGTGTGGAAAAGGTGGAGATGAGGAGGAGAAAAGGTGGAGAAGAGGTGGGGAAGCGCAACGAATGGCGAGCAAGCAAATCGAGAATCGAGAATCGAGAAACGAGGCAATTGAAACGCAGCGAAACGAACGCGTGCCCATGGAAAATGAAGCCAAGACGCATTTATGTATGGGGATGGGCAAAAAATCAGATATTTACTATATGCTATACAGCTGTACATACATAAAGAAGAAGCGTAAAGGAAAACATTAAGAAGCTAAGAGATCTCAAGCCAGAGATTGCACTCACTAAACTGACGATGCGATAAAGCTAACAAATAATAATAAATAATGCATCTGGGAAACTTAGTTACTTTAAAAATGTAGTTGTGATTTATTTAAGAAGACCTTAGCAAAACTAAAACAAAATAATTGCAATCTGTAAATGAATTGCATTTTAATAATGTGTTCCAAGGAGTAAGAATATAAAATGAAGTACATAACAATTGTAACCATTTATTTTGCAAATTATACGAATTATTATCTGTTTCAGTTTATTAAAAATAATGGAATATAAATGCAAATTTAAATTAAAATATTTATGAACACTACACCCTTTAATATGCATCAAAATGAGGCGAGTAATTTAAAAGAAAAAAAAAAACCCCGCTTCACCCACTTCCTCCCACAGGAATAAAGTCAATACTCCTCCTCCTTCGCCACTCACATTCACCATTTCTGCCCTGCTTCTCCCCCTATTTTTTTTTTCCGGATGAGGGATATCATCCAACATCGTCCAACGCATCGCAGACATCCCAGCTGCATGGCCCCTTCGATGACTCTGGATCCAGCTCCACTTTAAGGTGTGCAATGCAATGTGACAATGGCATCTTAATGATAATAATTATGCTGATAAGATGCGTGGGGCTCAGGGAGAGAAAGATGACGGGGGAATATCGGGATCGGAGTATGGGGCATCCATCCAAGCGCTGATATAAATCGCTGGCAAACGGAAATGGGGAGTGCCGTGGACCCCAAGAACCATCGCATGCATTTGAGGTGGGGTTCCCCTGAAACCACTGGAAGCCCCCCTAGCCCCCTTCAAGATCCAAAATCCATCCAGAGACCTCAATCTTTACGTTCAGAGGCCTTTGATTGATTTATTTATTTGTGGCGGGCGCAACGCACATACGGATTTTGGATTTGGATTTGGATTCGCATCTTGGTTTCGTTTTAAATCGGTAATCATTGAATTAAATTATGCCGGGCCAAGAGGGATGGGTACGGTGGAACGAGATCCATCCATCCATCTGGAGGTATATTCGTCGTCCAAGCCTTTTAGCCGCACCCACACCCACTGCCTGGAGTACGACAGCAATCATCGAGGAGGAGTTGGTCACATGCCAAAATCATCCAGAAACAACAGCAACCCAGCCACCATCTCCATCTCAATCTCCAGCTCATTGGCTGTGAAGTTTTTATTGAATTCGCTGCCAAAACACCCACATGGCCCACGGTGAAGAATCCAAAATCCCGACATCCGAAATCCAAATCCGAAAATTGTTACCAATATACGATGCTACAGTGTGTTGTGAAATTATTATATGCGGTTTCAAATAAAAAATAAGTTCTGATCAAAGCAATTTTTCTGGTTATCTGCTATCAAACTTATTAAACTTTTAAGCATAAATAAAAAAAAAAAAATTTATTAGAGTGACCATTATTTTATATGATAAATATATTTGAGCTTTTGCTATTTTTTCTCAATAACAATTTTTTAATTAAGCTTTGAAACATTTTGATTTTAAAGTAGCTAAAGGTGTAACCGAAAATTGTATTGTAAATAATATTAACGAAGATACCCTAGTGTTTGGTAGGTTCACACTTGCGAGACGCACTGTACCCAGACTTTTAGCTGGGTGTGTGCACCAACTGGGTTCGACTTCGACTTCTCGGGGGTTTGGATCGGATCGGAGGTTTCGGAGGTCCGGCAATCCAACGGATTGCGTGGGCTTTGCATTTCCAATCGGCTCTTTGGTCGCCGGAGCTATTTATAAACGCAATGAATGAGCAAACGGATCAATGAATGAGCGAGTGCGCTGAGCCGAGCTGAGCTGAGCCAGCGAAATAATAATTGCTTGGCTCAATTAAAAACAAAGAAAAGAAGAAAGACCCATGAAGACCCCATGCCGAACCTAGCTGAAAAGATGGAAAGACCACGAAAGACAAAAGGCCGTCAACAACACATAGCTTTCGAGGCTTCTTCTCGCTTCCTTCCTCTTGTGGTCTTCGGATTTCTTCTGGTTTCTTCAGGTTTCTTCAGATTTCGTTGGGTCTCTTCAGGTTTCTTTGGATCTCTTTAGATTTCGTTGGGTTTTCTTTGACACTGCGTAGGCGCTGCCAAGCCCGTGGATCTTAATGAATGACTGCCACGGCCCGAAACTAATCACACTGCAGCTTCTCTTCGAAAGACCCCGCCCATCTTTTGCGCAGCTGAGTTATTTGATCTTGGCCTAATTTATGCAAAATAATTATTATTTCTTCTCAGCCATAATTTCGTAGTTAGACTTGTGGATTTTTTCCCATTTTTTGTTTTTTTTTTTTTGTGTTGTTTTGTAAACTGGGGATCTTCCGCATTTCCGGTTCGCTTTTGGCACGTGCTCGAGGGGATGGAGTGCCAGGCACATCTGCTGAAAAATTGTAAACAAAAAACAAGAAATGCAAGGAAAAGCCCATTGAAATTTTCGTTCGCGCCTAGGCAAATTTGTAGCGCGTGCGCAGGCCAAAAAAGGGGCGGCGGGGGCGTGGCAGGATACTCCACCCATCATCACTCACCACAGTCAGATGTTCGCCTTCGAACATTTTGCGGTTTGTTTTGCTCGCCGGCTACGCGCTTAAAAAAAAGAAAAGTAGCAAAAAAAAAAAAGGAAAAGCAAAGAAAAGAAAAGCGAGAAAAAGAAATTGTGTTTGCAGAGACACAAAAGGGGAAATTGGGGGTGGCGGTGGTGCTCTAACTATGACAAAGGTGCCAAGTTCTGATGCACCACCACCCAACAACTCGCCCACCGTTTGCCGTTGAAAGTGAAAAGTTTGCCAAAGTGCTGGGCGGGACATCATAAAATAAAAAAAAAAATCAAATGAAAAAAGAAAAGCCGGCACACAAAAAAATTGAGAAAAACCCCCGAAGAAAATGCGAGTCAAAACAAACGCAGGCAAAAGAGTACAAGATTCATTAACTTGTTAGCTTCTATTTTAGGTAATTTTCTGGGATTCCCCGTTTTCCTTGCGTATTTTTCCTTTTTATTTATTCTTGGAACAGGTTAAGTATACGCCAAGTTGGCTGTCCAAATAAAAAAAATAACAAGTTAATTAAGGGGCATTATTGCTTGCCATTTATTTCCTTTAGATTATTAACAATTAGGTTAGTACTCAGGATGATTTGATTTGGTGTTTCTTTTGCATTAATTTTTTTGTACTTAAAAAGATAATAACATTATTAAAATACATTTTGAATTATTAAACAATTCAATTTATTTGGTCAATAATAAGCATTAATTTAACCTACATATTCGATTTAATTCACTTCTGCCTTAGTGTTTCCCAAGCTTTTCAAATGAAAAACCAAATTAGAAAAGCGAAGCTGGTTAATAAAAGTCTGCGAATAATAGTCAAAAGCATTCACACTTACTCGCTATATGCGCACTTTTTGTTCCAGTGAAAAACTTTAAAAATTAAAAAAGTCGGCAAACAAAACCGAACAAAGGCCGAAAAGCGAGTGGAAAACAAAGGCGGGTGCAAAACAATTCAGAAAAATATGAAAGCTAAAAGGGGGAGGGGGGACGGTGGTACTCCCAGGACTTGCAGGACTCCGAGGACATGCAGGGCTGGCCAAAACGGATGCACCTAGCGAGACAGTTTGGACCTCAGTTTTTAGTTTTAGTCTCCGTCTGATTCTCAGACTCGCCGCAGCGGAAGTAACTCGCTGAGCGCTGTTGTGGCTGATTATGCTGCCAGTGGCAGTAGGGAAAAGGGCTCGGAAAGGGGGTTGGACGGGGGCAACAGGGGGTTAAACGGGGGGGGCTTGATGGGTGGAACGGGGGACCGGTGTCTGGACCATGTGAGCGGTGCTGGCGTCTCTCCCGCTGAGCAGCCCAGAACAGGCCAGTTTCAATTTATATCCGCCATGTCCTTGCCCCCCGCAAGCATTCAAATGCAGCAGTTCCCCTTTTTACACCGAAAGAAACCACCGTTTAAGACAATACAAAAGTAATCTTAACAACTTTAAGCCTCTACAGGCAATGGAAAAATATGTTTGCCATATTTACAACTATTAAGACAAAAGTTTATGGCTTATTGTGATATCGATCTCCGATAAAAGCCATACGCAATAATTACTAGCCCTTATAAAGTGATTAAATAGCACTTTTTGATTTGAGAGAATAACAAATTGAAAACTTTCTAAGCATGTCATAACATATTGATTTAAATTATTTATACTCCCATATGATCCACGTGTAAAAAGTTTTTTAAAAGCCCCATCTTATGCTCTGGCTTAACTTAAAGTCATTATTTTATGTTTATCTAAGTGTGTGGTTGAGAACTTATTTTTTCAAATACCTAAATTATAATGTATTTTGCAATCGAGCTAGTAAATGATTATTTATATATTGTTTAATCTTTTAAGGCCCGTATTTATATTATCTAGACAAACCTCAAAGCTGGTATATGTTTTTTGGGTAATTGTATTTAGCATAAATGACTCGTCTATTTTTCGTCCGTGCAGAAGTATTTCTGAGCCGTTTAATTATACATAAATACGAGAGTTGGCATTCAGCCCGGGGATACCGATCCCCTTGCGTCCTTTTGGGACCCAGAGCCGCCATCGCCCATCCACCATCCAACAGCCAACAGCCAACATCCAAAACTGTGGCCGCAGCTGGACAAAAGTTTGACGTCCACATGACGACACGTTGACACTGCGGGTGCAGGACCCTCGGGGAGTGGGCGTTTCGGGGGGCCAGATGGGCAGGGGCACCGCTGTTATTTGTTATAACAATTGCAAAGGCTGAAAACGCGAGGAGGACGTTGCCATGGCGAACAGGAGCAGGATAACAAAAAAGGCGGCAGCGGTCGCCTGGTCGGTCGGTCGCTCATTTAATGGACACTGTTTGGTCGATAATCAAATTAAAAGAAAACCAAGGTACAAAAAATGCAAAAGCTAAAAAGGCTACAAAAAAAAAACAACAGCCAAGGAAAACAAGAGCAGGCGCCAGGACGACCGTGAGATGTCCACCCAATAGGGGGGTACAAAACGAAAGCCCCGGTCAGTCAGTGAGTCAATCAGTCGGGCGGGTCAAAGAGGGGTTAAGGGGCCAACGGCGGGTTAAATGTGGGCACGTGCAGGTGCAATCGGTGGACCCAGAAGCGTGCCGCTCGATTAACGCTGACCATATAGAATCGAACCCTATTCCGAATCCCCGTCAGGATGTTTGTTCACTCAAGCTCAACGACATGCAGGATATGCAGGAATTAACTGGCTGGCAGCTGAAATTGTACTGTTTAATCGAATATTTTAATTGCCAACAACTTATTGATTAGTTGTCTTTTTTTTATTGCTGGGTGGAATTATTCTTAAAGTTACCCAATATAAGGTATTTATGTTTTATAATTGATATTTATATTTAAAAATATGTGTCTACCGAATTATTATATTGCTTTACTTTTTTTTTTATTAAATTGATTTAATTAATTATGAATATTTCTGTAAAATATTGTTGCGATTAAAACTTCAAGCATGGGCTAAAAGCCCACTTCTATTGAAGCGTTATATTCACAAGATCCCCCCTTACTCGAAAAGCAATATGTTTCTCCATGCCAAAGGGGGTGAATGCTTTCCCATCCCCCTCGATATCAACTTCTCCCATTAATTTTAGGCACTCTCAATAACTTGTCGAACATGAACATTGCGACTTGTTCTCGGAAATTACTCATCAGGCCCATTGTCCCCCCGCGGCCACCCCTTTTAACCCATGTTCCCGATAAGAAGAGCACCCATGGGCGGCATGACGAAATGCTGTAAAACTCATATTGTTTTTGTTGCTGTCGGAGATCAAAAAGATTCCCACTACAAGAAAAATGTCAACAAGCGAAAAAAAAAAAAAAAACGAATCGTTAGGGTTGGGGTAAAAAAAAAAAAAGAATCGAAATTGAAATTGTAGCAATTAATTATGATAGAATGGATATGGGGGATGGGGTGGGGGCACATAAAAGAGGCTAACAAGAGCAATTTTGGGGACAGCAGATATCGATAAGGATGGGTACCAGAGCTCCCCAGGTCCGATGCTCTCCATCTGAAAACACGTCCAAGCTCCGATCGTCAGCAATTAGGCCTCTTCTTATCACAATCACTATATTACCTGGAAAAAAAAAAGCGGCCGAGGGACAGGTGCAGCCACCCCGCTTTGTTGATTTTGATTTGTAAGACAAATAGACCGAAAACGAAAAGGAAACAAAAAAAACGAAGAACAGCAAACAACTTTGCGAGCAATTAAAATTGTTTGACGACATGGGGATGGGATCGCGAGGGGCTCCAAAAGCGGGTATATATTACTTCGGAGTGGGCAACTGGCCGAGTCAAGTGCGTCACTGTCCACTCGCTCTGTGTCGCTATCTAGATAAGATTGATAACACTGCTTGCTCACTCGGCAAATGGAAAATCTGTGCAAAAAAAGCAGCCACAACCGGGCCCCAAAAAACGAGCGAAAAAATATTATGGCTTTATGGCGGGGGACAATCCATATATTATGACAATGATATGGCCAAGGCATACGAATGTGGCCCGCTATCCGAGCTTTATGACTTTACGGCCCTGATTTCCCTTTGAACTAAGCCGTTTTTCGACTTGCCACTCGTCCGAAAATCGGCAAATTGGTAAGGAAATTCCACGGAATGTCCGAGTGAAATATAAAATGAAGCAGAATCCCAAAACAACGAATGTACGAAAGTAAAGCGAGTAAAAACAAAAAAAATCTGAAAAATCATTGCGAACACACCTAGGCTGGCTCTGATTTAGGCATGGCGATATCGCAGCGATAACTCGACTAGATACAAAACAACAACAAAAGCGAGCTGAAGGAGACCTTCCATATGGTTGAAAGGGGTGCGGGTGTACGGCAAAGGTGTGACATGGTCGACTGATATGGCCTGACCATAGGCCCACGTTTAACAAATCCTAAATTCCAATGAAAGTATAAAGGTGGTGACCCCAATTCTATTAGAACTGTCCAGTTATTAATATAGTCACTATCTGTACATATTGTTTGCTATGGGCTTAGCCATTGCTAAAATAATAAGTTAATGTGATGCTAACAGTATTTGCCAGCTATGAAATTTTTTTTTTCATTTTGCAACTTATGTTGAGCATAAAATTTATTGTTTAATGGACAATATTGACAATGAGAAATGGACAATGATTATTTTAGAACATTGTTTTCAACATGATTTAAAAATCGTGATATAAGCATATAACTTAAATAAAATTAAACAGCATTAAGAAGTATTTTATTTATAAAAGAGGATCTAATAAAGAAGCATTCCTATCTTAAAGCAAAGGGTTATAAATTATATTTTTAAATAATAAAAATGATCTAAATTAAAAAGGCTTTAAAATCTCATCTTGTATTAACTAGTTTTTTTTTTTAGTTAACACTATCTGGTTCTTAAACCCATTTAAAGGCCCCCTTAATATAATCCATTTCTCACGTTCTAAAGCCAATAAAAATTTCATCAGCACCTGACAAAAACTTCCATCAGCTGTTTGCGGTAAGCCGGCAAAAAAAAAACGGCCCAATTGGGATATCCCAGCTGGAAAAGTTTACCCCCATCCCCATCCCAAATGCATTCCCAATCTCACTTACCTTGTGCAATTCGAACTGCGGGCATTTTAATTCTCATTTTTGTTTCCAGTTTCCGAAGGTGTTTCAAAACTTCGCAGACACAGGCACACAAACCCAGCGAAGGGCAATGTCCTGCCGATCTCCCAATTCCAACTGGGATGCAAACTTCCAATTGGCTTTCTTACTATAAAGTTCTAATCGTTATTGTTTTTTTTTGCTTAGGCCTACTCTCCTTTATTCGTAAATAATGTATATTGCACGTTCCTCAGATTTGTTTTTGGTTAAAAAAAAATCACACATACACTAATTGGAATCTCTAGCTTTTATATTTTCTAATCAGACAGCTTCAGTTTGGTTTTTGGGGGCTTTTCTAGGGCTGCCATTTTCCAAAAAAAATTATGTTTCAGTAATACACTTGTCACTTGTTTTTTATGACTTTTGTGATCTGTGCTGCTATTTTTTCATGTAGTAATAGGAACCTTTTGCACGGGGGCTCTATTTTTTAAAGGATTTGTTGTTTGTTTGGCAGTTTTGTTGTTGTCACATTCGCACGCGGCTTCATTTGTGTAGAAAAAAAAACCAATTGGTTTTTTAGGCTGCTTGCTGTATGTGTGTATATGTAACCAATTGGATTTTGTATTTTTTTGTTGATAACACACGCCGAGACACTTGAAAAAAATTGCACAAAGTGTGTATTTTTGATTTTGTTTTGTATTTTGGTTTTTTTATATTTTGTTTAATTTTTTCTAAATTAATTTAATTTGTTTTTGTTTTGGGAGTTAGTTATGGCCGCGACGGCTAACGGTAAATCGGTAAAAAGCGGTGTTTTTTGTGTGTGTTTTGGCGGCGGTTAGCAGCTCCGTTTTGTGTGGTGTGTGGTGCTAACGGTAACGGCGGAAGTACGCGACTACTTGCGACGGTTTAGCGGCGAGCGCGTCTTCGCTGCCGCTGCTCTCGGCGGCGTCGCTGCTGCAGCGCCGCAGCTTTTGTCCAGCTAGGCAGAAACAACAACAAGACACGGTGCGACAAAGCACAAACACACCGAAACACCAAGCTAGCTCAGCCCACACAAGCGAACGTGAGCGAACACGAACGTCAACGAGACCGAGCGAACGCGTTGCAAGCAAGACGAAAGCTTGCGAGCGGGAGAGAGCGCCACAGACAGAGAGATAGAGAGCAAGAGAGAGCGGGAGCTTAGGCGAACATGTCCGAACGCGACGATGTCCTGCGAGCGACTGCAGATAATTCAATTTTATTTCAGGCTTTTGCACTTTAATGCCAATCTGGCAATTTGATTTTCGGTCGACGTCAACGCCGACGCAACGTCGACGCCAACGCAGCCCTTTCTTAACGGTGTTTTTTTGTTGTTGCTCGGGTGGTGCGGTGGTGGGTTGCCCTGTAGTTGTTGTTGTTGTTGTTGGGTGGCAACGGGCGTTTGTTTATTTGCCGCCGGTCATGTGTGTGTGTGTGCGTGTGTGTGTGTGTGTGTGTGTGTGTTGTAGTATGTGTGCGTATGTGGGGGTGGACATCGAAACACCCGTTTGCGTGCTAGAGCGGGACAACACATGCGAATCGAGTCGCAAGGGGTGGTGCCGTTTAAACTGGTCACTCTGGTCAATCGACGGATTTACATACATAGAGATAAGTTCGCTTCCCTTGAAACGGGCTTTTGCAACCCTCTCGCCGGCAGGACACAAACCAGGATAACAACAAATAACCGCAAGTTCACAAGCGTTGAGGGCGCGCGCGCACCTTTCGCGCTAAAACTCAAAACAATATGAAAACAATTCGAGATATGTAGGATCATGTAGGCGAGGAAGAGCAATGAGGCGATTAATAAAAATTTATTTTAACAATTACACTTTCACAAAAAGGGCAATCACTGTAAGTAAAATTCTTAACTTATAAAATGAATTACAAACAAGAAAGGAAGCAAACTTCGGCAAGCCGAAGTTTATATACCCTTGCAGCTATTGCAAGAATAAATATTTTTGAAAACATTAAAATTATGATTTACTTGCGTATATGTCTAAAAACATTGAAGCAATGATGATTTGCAGCTCATTATTAGGTAGTTATTTTATATAATTTTATTATTTCTATTGGAGCTATATGATATAGTCGTCCTATTTTGATGAAATTTTAACCGTAATTCTGAAATATTTATCCATTACTATATGTCGAAGAACTTATAGAAAAATTTAAAAACACCAAAGTTATATTTTTTTTTTATTTACTTTTATGATTGTTCCTATGAGAGCTATATGCTATAGTCGTCCGATTTTGATGAAATTTAAACCGTAATTCTGAATGATTTATCCATTACTATATCTCGAAGAACTAAAAAAAAAATAAAAAACAGAAAAGCTTTAATTTTTTTTCATTTATTTTTATGATTGTTCCTATGGGAGCTATATGCTATAGTCGTCCGATTTTGATAAAATTTAAATCATAATTCTGAAATAATAAACCATTACTAAATGTCGAAGAACTAAAAAAAAAATTTAAAAACAGCAAAGTTATAATTTTTTTTCATTTATTTTTCCGATTGTTCCTATGGGAGCTATATGCTATAGTCGTCCGATCCGGCTCGCTCCGACTTATATACTACCTGCACTAGAAAGACAACTTTTGGGAAATTTTCATGCAGATAGCTTAAAAACTGAGAGACTAGTTTGCATATAAACGGACGGACAGACGGACGGACAGACGGACGGACAGACGGACATGGCTAGATCGACTCTACTAGTGATGCTGATCAAGAATATATGTATATACTTTATAGGGTCGAAAACGTCTCCTTCACTGCGTTGCAAACTTCTGACTGAAATTATAATACCCTCTGCAAGGGTATAAAAAAAAGTAACATCAAAAGAAACGTTTACTTTCTTTTTCTGGCCTAAATGTTTTCTTACTCAATTAAGTTTTATCATTCAATAAATATATTTATATGTCATAAACATTTTTATTATTTAATCAAATCTACTTTTTTTTTAAATTAATACCATCCCAAAAAAAAAAATTAACATTAAACTGATTGTTGAATAAAATTATATTAAAAGCATTTTTTTTATCAATATTTGTGATATCTTAAAAATTCAAATGTTTTACTAAAACAGGTGCCAGTTTAAATGTGGCTGGACAAGAAATGAATAATTGGTTGTATGTAACTTAGGTTTTTTGAACAATAACTTTCGCTTAGTTTTTTAAAAGTCCTTCAGATATGAAACATAAAAAGTACAATTGTTTTGTTTCTCCATTGTGTTCTAAGTTTAGGGAACCCACATCATTCCTCTTGGTGAAGGACGTCCTCTTCGTTCGACTGTCCAAAAGCGTCTGATGAAGCTTCGTTAGCTTCGGACTTAGCGCATGCAACTTGGATGAGCCAACCGAACCGACTTGCTAGCAACATGTTGCAAGCTCTCAGAGATCTTCAAAGGTCATGTGGGTGAGGGCTGGGAGGTGGTCTTTCTGGGGTTAAGGCGCATCCCTCAATGAATGATCTTCCCCCCTTTTTTTGGCTCCAATCCTCACACCCTTGTAGCCGCAACATCGAACATGTTTGCCCGATGGCCCCCAAACAAAAAAAAAAGAAACAAACAAAACAAAAAACTGGACGCTCTCGGCTGGCGTCGCTGCCGCAGCCGACGTCGCTGCTGCCATTAATGTCAGGCTCTTTTGATATCTCATATATGTATATATGTATGTATGTATGAGAATCAGCGCACTCTCACATATGAGAGCTCCATTTGTGCGACAGTGTGTGTGGTTTTTGGTTTTGGTGTGGGAGTGTGTGTGCAAATTGTTTTTGTTGTTAATTGTTAGGGGAGGTGGGGTTAAGGGTGTATGTGGTTTGGGGCTGATAGGTTTTCCAGGGTCCGAGTTTTTTTTTTAAAACATTTTCCTTCTTTTCTTTTAAAAGCCTTCTTAACCCGTTCATTTAAGAGCTCATTCAATGTATTTTGTTTTAATATAGACCTGATACTTAAGAGTACCAAGTCTAATTATTCATATTTTGTATCATATACTGATAGATATTTTTGTCAACTAGTATTTATTATATTTTAAATGAAAAACAACTTTGTCATACAGCAGATGATACGTTTTACTTATTTTAATCTGTGTGTGGGGTTAAAGCTAGTAATAAAACTGAAAGGATACTTTTGCAAAATTGTTGTTATTTAATGATTTTTACATGTAAATTATATTATATTCAATATTACTCCAACTTTTTACCAATAAACTTACTGTAGGTTATTGATTAGGATTTAAGAGATATATTTGCATCATTATCTTAACGACATGATATAAAACTTATTAAATATTTAATAAATGTCTAGACCCTAAAGTGTTGATCCTTGGAGATCTCTTAGTTTTTTTGTGTGCTGTATAGCATATAGATTGGCGCTCTATACCTACACATACAAATACTCGCACGCACTTTCGCACACACGCACACATATGTGGCGTCGCACACGCGCGTTCGTCAATGATTGGCTCTCCGCCCTCTCTTTGTGCCGCACCCCCCTTCGTCTTAACCCATCCATCCCCACAACCCCTCACCACCCACCTGCCGCTCTCACTGTTGTTGCACACAGGTAGCAAAGCGAGAGAGAGAGGAGAGAGAAATTTCAGAGACAGAGAGAGATGGAGAGCCACCCCCTCTATGAAAAGTTTGAGAACGGGGGGTTGGGGAGGCAACAATGTGTGCCACCAAGTCCCAAGGTGAGGGCTAGTGGGTGGCAAAGTCGGAGGGGGTGGTGTGTTTGGAGTAGGGGTCGCCGGGCATCGCCATAACTCTTATCAGTCGAACGGTAACCGCTCGCACAGAATAGCCGGTTAGCGGGATGAAATCGCTTACAGTTGATAAGCTATGGCTAAATAATAATCTGTAGTCTAAGCTATATTGAAATAAAATTCCGGCATTAGCAATAAAATAACTCTTTGTAAATTAATTTAATTTTGAAATTATTTTAAATAGGTAAACAATTTTTTTTAATAATGAACATGACACTAGATTTTGACAAAATTTGTTGAAAATTTATTACTCATATTTATAACCCTGTCAGATTTTTGAATTTTTAGTGCAGATTTATTGTTTGCTTTATTGAGATCTATTTATTATCAAGCGTCTTAGCTTCTGAATTCCCTTGGCCAAACTTATTTGCAACATAAGTTTTAATTTATTTTTAATTTGCATTAAAAGTTTTTTTTTAATTTGATTTGTTGATTCTCAAAGTTGTAAAGTATCTTACTATAAAACATGAATTAAAATGTAATATATCAATATTTATTTTTTTACCAGAAAAATCAACTTGACTCGTTTAATACCTGAATGAACCATCAGGATTTTCTATAAAGCAATTCTCCAAAATGTTCCATAAGACTGCAATATAGGTTGGCCCCTAAAAACATCACTTAGCTGACCTCATTGTACACACTGAACACAACTGCTGGAGGTAAAACCTTGTGGGGGTGGCAACCCCTACCCCTTGAAAGGTAGTTATGCGGATGATTTCGATTCCGATTCGGCGAGATCAAAGGGATCGAGTCGATGGAGGGGTGGCGAGTCGCGCAATTACCCGCGAATCCGAAAGGCGAGTGCGAATTTGTCAGATTTGCGACTCGCGACTTGAGAGGAACCTTCGCAATTGCAACGTACGCAATCATCGGGGTTACACATACATTACACAGGTATACACTGAACATTTTATTGCTATTTTGTGGTCAACAAAACGATTTTATTTGCATTTTAATTTAGAGAAGATCTTGGCCGATCAACTTTGCAAGCTAAAAATCCGAATTATGCGAATATCGATAGTCATTAATATTTTACAATTGTATTTAAGAAAACCCTAATATACAATTGTTACAAAATAATGACTTTGTAAAAGTTACAGAAGTTACAGAAGAAGAAATGATTTTATGAAGTTATCAAACTGTACAACTTAAGATTAAAATTGTTCATATGAGTAGTCCAAAATTTTTTCCAGTGCTTATTCATACCTTTAATATATGCAGATGGAGGCCCGGCTCCGTCAGCTATCGATGGACGCCTGCTCTAACCGATCCGATCGGATCCGAGCCAAGCCGATCCATTGTCGGCGAGATGTGAGATTTTCGCTTCCATTTTTGTTAGTTGTTGGCAAAAACAAAACCGAAAGCTGAAAATGAAAACAAAAACAAAAACAAAAACTGAGGAAAAAAACACACAAAAACCGCCATTAACAATAACGAAAATTGCAGAATTGCCGACAATTACAAGGGGGTGGCGAATTTCGCGAGAGGGGGTCGGGTCTCAGTTCAAATTGCATGTGACATATGCGAAACGGGAAAGTAAAACGACAAAAAAAAAAAAAAAAAAAAAAAAAAAAAAATTAAACGCAGAGGAAGCGATGCTTGAGATTTAGAGTGCACTCCGAAAGTGCAGTTGCAACTGGAAGCTGCAGCAGGAACCCGCCAGCAGCAACTGCTGCATCATTATGTCAGCTGGAGGTCCAGATCCTGCGGCCGCCATCTCCACCACCAAAAGACCAAAAGAACCGAAGATCTGCAGACCAGAAGACCAAAAGACCAGAGGTGGCGACAAATTGCCCAGGAGTGCCAGTGCCCCTCAATCTGCGATGATGGATCATCGACGTGGCCAGCACTTTTGGCCAACGGCCAATGGCCAGTTTAAAGTTCTTGGCCAGCTCCATTGGCCCATTAGCTCCGTGATTGCCGCTCGGCTAAGTGGCCATCTAGCCAAGTGGCTAGCCACACTGAAAAAAAAAAAATTCCCATTGAAAGTTATCTTTTTTAATTTTGTAAAGTAAATATTTTAAAATTTTAGGAGTCATACAACTTTTAAGAAAATTGTTGCTACTTTTAAATGAAACCTTTTTTTTTAAATACCCTAAGAATACACATAATGTAGACCTGTATATCATTTAGAAGTTAAAAGGGCATTTAAATCCTTTCAAAAATTTAAAAACGGTTTTGAATTGACATGATTTTTGGCATTTCATGATTGCCATTTAATTTTTTTGAGAAAAAATCCACAAAAACCAAACAAAAAACATTTTGAACTTTTAGTCCTTGTTTAAAAAATACCTTTTTTTATTCAGTTCCAAAGTTTAAAATTTTCTGCCTATGAAATGTATGATGTTTTTCTTGCCTTGATTGTGACTTATACATTTTTCTTTCACTGCAACTGCGATCGTTGGATGGCCATAAATCGTTTTGGCCAACGGCTGACCATTATCACAGCTACCGGTTTTGGGTTCGTCGATATCTTCTTCTAATAAGAGGATATATCCATATGCCCCCCTCCCTTTAAATATATGTAAGTTTTTTTTTTTTGGTGCCAACGCTTCCATTATTCTTCCATCATATATCCCCCTATTTTTTTTGTCGACTATTAATTGTCGCGTGAACAGCTTTGTTAGATCGATTTGGGGGTCAGGCACACCAGTTGGCTACCGCTATGTCAACCACTGGAACCACCCACACTGAGCCACCCCCTGCAGCACCCACTGAGCCACACAATTTGGTGGCACCGATTCCAATCCGATTCTCAATGCCAGCGGCCATCCGTCCGTTGATCGATTAAACGACCCGCCGAAAGCTGAGGTGGGTTAAGAGTGAGGAGTGAGGAGGTGGAGTGGGCGGACTTTTGGGCACCCGGTCTCCAATCAGTTAATGTCACACCAAGGAGAAGAAGAAGTCGCGGTCCGCTCGCCAAGTTGACAAATTGTTGATTGACGCAATCCAGCCAAGAAAAAATAATTCCAAAGGAAGGCCGCGTATCCAAGGAGCCGATGGCATTTTCGGGTGAGAGTTTAGATGGTTATGTGGCCACATGCACACAAAAAAAAGATGAAAACATTTTTATATTTGATTTTTAATTTTAGGAGAAATGTTTCAAATTCGAAGGATTTTTTTCGTATCGTTTCTTGGCCAAAATAGACGCTCGGCTTAAGGACTGACTTTCTTGACTCTGTTGCCCAATTTTATTCATTTGTTATGACGGGTAATTGGGTAATTTAAAAATGGACAGAAAAAACATATTTTTAGCTCTGAATGTCATTTGATTGAAAATTTTATGGCACGTGTGACAGTCCAAATTTTGAACAATAAAGTTTCGGCTAAAAATTACCTTTTTTGAAGTGTTTTTGGTTGTTAGTTGGGCAAAATAAGCAACAGGCGATGTAAAATTTCGATCACCGTTTGAATTCTAAACTTATTTTTGGCCAATTTTCGCATGCGTTTTGTATCTTAATTTTTTGCAAAAAATATAATTTTTTAAGTGTTGATTTCATTTGCCCTTTGACAATAAAAATTATATTCCTTTAGTAATTTTTATGTGGAATGCTAATATAAGATAAACATAAAACAACAGTTTTACCGTTTAGTTAAACTAGACAAATATTTGATATATTCTATATTAAGCTAATAATAATTTCGACTGTTTTCCATGTGATTGTATGGTCTCCTTTTGTGGTTTTGGGCCGGGGTCGCAATCGCAATCGCCCGGTTGGCCGCTCTTTCGACCGCCTGACTGGATGACTGGATGACTGGATGACTGGCTGACTGGCTGACTTCTTGTTGTTTCCGCGCACTAAACAAAGTTTATCGATTTAACAAATTTAACATCGGCCAGAGAAAGAGAGCGAGTGCCACATTTCGAGTCTTCCTCCAAGTTCCTCTGCCCCAAAAGCCTCTGTCGGCTTTGTTTAGATGACCCAACAAACTCGGCCTGTGTCCTGGCCACCCAAGTGATCGATTATACATTCGATGGCCATGAAGGCTAACAACAGCCCTCCCGTCCCGTCCCGCCCCTCTTCCTTTCGTCCTTTCGTCCTTTGCCTCTTTGGCAGCCAAAACCGCCGGCTGTCCTCATTGCCTGCGGTGGTTGCTCCGTCGGACCTTGTTTTTGGGCCATTAAAGTGGGAGTAGGGCCAACTAGGTGAGGGAGTACCAGCGGAAATGAGGTTGTCCTTAGATGTCCTTAGAAGATCTCGCTGAGTAGAAAAAAAAATAAAAAACATATATATTTAAAATTGTAATCATTTCTGTTTAGTGAAATATCTTATAAAGTAATTTAAAAAAAATTATTGTCATTAGTAATTTTGTTGAAATATTAACTGGTTTTATTTTAATGATCTCAGTCTTTGGGGTTTTTAAATATGTGACTCTCAAATGAGCTTTATTCCCTTTGGATAATTTTTCCTGTGAAGCTTTAGCTATTGAATTAAAATATTTGTTCCGAATATTTCCACAAAACCTAGGAATATGGAAAATACTTATGAAAGTAAGCCACCTTATCTGAATGATTTATAACTTATTTTACAGGCTCTTGTGTATTCCTACCTAGCTGATGGTTTTAATTAGGAAGATTGTTTCTACTTAAGGTTCCCAGCTGGATATTCTCAGGCCTGAGAAACCTACTAGATATTACCCCTTCGAAGAGTCGGTATTTCTTTTGGGAAAATAGTTAATTGAAATTCCAAATGCCGAGACAAGTGCAGCGTAGCACTTGAACCTTCTTAAGAGAGAGAGAGAGAGAGTCCTGACGGTCGGCGATGTCCTGGAGTCCTGTCAGTAATCGGAGAATCCACTCGAGACCCATTGCCTTTTCAATCTTGTTGTTTTTTTTCGGGAATACGTAGCTCGGTCTATGAACATTTAGCTTCGATTTTCACTGCGGTTAACCAAAAGGCGGAGAAGTCGCAACCAATCACCCACTTCAATATCGCAACAGCAACGGCCAGATAAATATAAAATTATTGTTCTTATAGTACAAACTAAATTTAATTTTAAGAACATTTTGTCATTTATCATTTATGTAAATTAAATTGACCTTTACAAATGTAAATTTTGAATACTATTTTATATATGTTTTAATGGTATTATTGGACATTTTTGTTAAATTATAAGATAATGCTGCTTACAATTGCTCACATTTATATACCGAATTAATAAAATAATCACCTTTGTTGTTTGGTTTATCAAGTTAAATCTATATGTTTAAAATTGTTTAGTAATTCATACATTGATTTTTTTAAGGTTTTTAATTGCTAATACAAGAAAGCATTTTGGGAAACCCTCTAGTAGTTGGATCACTATTTTTTCGCCCATAGGTGTATGTGGATCAGAACTTCACTCTTTCCTCCTTTCAAGTGCCACTGCCTCCATCTCCTTTTCTCCCACTGCGATGACGCGATCACTGTCCAAGTGACAATTTTTGGGGCAGGGAAGCGAAACGATACGAAACGAAACAGTAGCGCTTGGCCATAAATAAAACCCAGTGTCAACAACAGCACTTGATATGTTATGTAGGGTGATTTGCCTGCCGTCTTGAAATTTCCGACAAAATGAAAATATTTGGGAATTAATGGAATCTCAAGTGTGTCCACAAATGGAACATTGACAAAGGCGGCCATCTTGGGAGCACAAGTTGGTGGAATCTGGGGAGATTCGGGGAGATCGGCGATGCTTGCTTGTATGGCCATATACCATATAGTATAGTATAGTGTAGTATAGTATAGTATAGTATAGCATATAGTACAGCCCCACGGCCAGTCTGGCCGTTTGTCCCACGGACAAACATATGGCAGACACATGTGAACAGCCGAACTCAACTCAGGCCAAGCAACGGACCCGGGTCTCCGATCTCAAGACCCCGCGTATTGTTATTTTAAGCCGCGCCGCCGTGGAGATCACAGATCTTGTAGATGGGATGAGATGGGATGGTATCGGATGGGATAGGATGGATACGGGGAATGTGTGGGGTGGCTGCTACTGCCATGCCATGCTACATATATGGTGGATGGAACACTGTCAGTTGGCTTGACACCGACACACTGGAATGGCATGAAATGGTATTCGTTTTCGTTTTCGGTCTCAGTTTCAGACTCACTCGCAACGCTCCACATTTGACCAGCCCCTTCGAAACTCGGAGAACTCGGAGAAATCCGGGGGGAAATTGGACAGATAGAGGGGGACGCATCGGGAACATCAGAACATCAGAGCATCAGAATATCAGAACACATTCATAGCAGGGGGTGAACTTGAAAATCTCGTCGTTATGTGCAAGAGATATTTTTATACATTTTCACAATAATTATTTATAGGTCCCAAGAAGTCAGTGGATAGGAACTTCTTTATGTTCATTGTTATTTTAGAGAATATCGTAGGTTTGCTCATAATTGTAATTTTATATTAAAATAAAAGGCACATACAAAATATTCAGAATAGGTGTTTAAGTTACTTTTTGATTTGGGAGCTCCTTTTTAAATAAGTTGCGATTGTTACTAACGATTGTAACTTCTGAGTAGAAACTAAGGACTTCAACTTAAACTACTTTCCACAAATTACGTATTGTTTGCTTAATATCACAGTAAATTAATGCATTTTTATAGACACAGATTGGGAACACTTAGAATTGGTGAATAATTGTACCTTAATACTTTTAACAGTAAAGTAAAAAAGTTTTATGAATTCATCACATCTGGGAAGATTGTATATTTGGATATTTGATATGATCTATTATTCTGAATTTCAAAGTTGTACCATTCCCGTTTGGGCTAGTTAAACGTCACCACAAGCCTTAATTAGACATTAATCTCCTTGGTGTATTTACGTTTGGATGGTCAATTCCGGAAGCTGGCTCTTTCCTCGGCTTTCATTGCGTGTGCTGGGAATGGGGCTTGAATCTGGGAATAGAAGACAGAAGACTGTAGACTGGAGACTGGAGACTGTAGACTGAGGCCCAAAGAGGCCCAGAGACAGTAGACAGCAGACTTTAGACAGTCACGAACGAAGGGGGAGCGGCAATGGTGGCCTGGTCTGCATTGGTTTGTCTCGGCTTTTCGGTTTCCCTAGCCGAAAGAAGGCTTATCTTAATTGCAATATCGCTGCGATATCTCCCGATGCCAATCTGCGTGCACACAATGCGAATTTATCGGGGGGCCCAGTTGGGGTATGGTATAAGGTATAGCTCAGTATCTTCCGATCTGTCGCCGGGTCGCTGCTATCCCACAAGTGGGCGTGCCACCGCCCTTCAACCCCCAATCCGCAAATGATGGACAGATATGACAAATGAGCAGCGATCTCAACGCGAGAGCAGGTTAGGGTATGCACAGTTCACCTGAAGCTTATTAACTCCAAAATCTTTTGTTTCGCCTTGCTCTTTAGCTTTTAAGCGACGACAACCCACGCAGTCTGCGCTATGAATTCGAATGACTTGCCCCGGCCAGATCTTCCACATAATGAATGAATCGGTCCCTGGTCTATACACATAAAAAACAATCCGTTAAGACGAGTTAAAATACATTGATATGTTACCAAATTACTACAAATGAATATTTTTATAAATATAAATTGGCTTGTTAAAGCGTCCTCCTTCCTACTTATTTTTATAAACTCATTCGCAGCAAAGGCTGATTAAAAAAAAAACAAAATAAGCTAATGGTTTTAATTACTTAATTAAAATTAAATAGATATATTGAAAATAATTTATTTGCAAAATTAAAACCTATTTTTTATTTAAAATTTTTACATTGTAAAAAACAGTTTTAGTTTTGACTATTCATTTCTGTTTCTTACTTAATAAAAATAAAATATGATTGCATTTTGTATATATTTGATTTTTTGATTAAAATAATTGTCAGTTTCTTTTATTAGCTACCCAAAAATAGCAATGCATTGTTTTGCGTTAATGCGATTTTTTAAATAAATATTATTTATTTTTAATAAATTCCTAAATCCTTATGTTATGACATCTTGAAACATTTGTAGCTATTTTAAGACCTTGTTTTCCCTCGTAATATCGTTAAAGTTTTGCAATTGCACAAAATATTTTCTTAAATATCTCTTAGGCTTTCTTCTCAGTGTTTAATCTTTAGGCCTGCTATTTTATTACTATTTTTTGTACTTGCGGCCTAGCCCGACTCCAATGACAAATGGCTGGCTGACTGAATGACTGCCTGGCAAATGTTGTTAAGGTGGCGCATGACACCACCGCACAACTACTGGGCCAAGTCCAACTATTTAGCCGGAGATGATTAAATATATATCCAGGGGTGGTGGCTGTGTGGTTCCCCCAGCTTTTCGGGCCCACTTCCTGCTCGATCCTACACACACATCTCTCGTGGCCGTGCCCCACATCGATGAATATGAAATGAGTTTCTTGGGCCTACTCGAATCGGGTTCGGATTGTGATTCGGCTTGGGGATCGGGATTGGGATAGGGATTGGGATTGCGATTGGGATTGGGATTGGGATCGGATGCCAGGTCTTATGTCTTGCTCCCATTTGGCCAGATATCGCGGCTGCTGCATCTGCACGCACTAGAGCGAGATATCCATAGGAAGATAAAGGGAGATGGGGATATGGGGATATGGGGTACCCAAAAGCGTAGGCTGGGACAATTTTGTACTTGTAAGCGATCGCACTTTTTGGTTTTCTTTTTTTTTCATTTTTTTTTTTTTTTTGGGTGTGCCTGCCCCTCTGCACCTCAGCGAAAATAAGAAAAAAAAAAAAAAAAACCCTGCCCAAGTTGGGCAATTGACGGGGCATGCCGGCCACGCCCAGCTTTCCTGGTCATCAATGGCACAAGCCCAAAAAGAAGAAGAAGAGAAAACAACGAAAACGAAAACGACGACGACAACAACAACGACAACGATGATGATGTTATTTCGCTTGGTGGCAGGCCTGGGCCAAGATTTAGTCGGAATCGGAGGAATCGAGGTGCTGTGGGCACGGGCACACATAGCCAACGCCATCGCCAACCCATCCATCTGATGGATTGTCATGCATCGGCGACGCTCCGCTAATCATATGGCACCAATATGCGTGGACTCATCGCCGAGTGGAGCTTCACTTGGAAAAATATGTTTATTAATGTTTGTATGATAATTTATCATTTTTATTTTCACAGGCTTGAAGAATTATTATTCTTAACTGTTTGCAAGCGGTTTGTGTAATTATTTATAGTTTTTATGTTGCGAATTTTTTATTTTTGTGTATATTAAAAGATTTAATATCACTTTTTACATTTTTAAAGCATTTGGATAAAAACAGCTTTTAATGATGTTAAATAAATGTTCACACTTTATACAGATAATCGTCTGTTTTCTTACTTTTTCTCATTTTCGTATTTATTGAAAACACAAAAATGTAATAGTTTAAGATGAAAGCAAGAGTTTGCCAATTATTTCCAAGAATATTTAGTATAGTTTTTCATAATTCTCCCTACGAAATGTGTTTTCGCTAGTGTTTACCCAAGATCCCACAAAAGTCGGACCTCAAACTTTTAATTATGAGCACCTCTTCGATTTCAGCTGCCTTACTTTTGTATTTTAGTGGCAATTTCGCGCTTGAGCGGCGTTGACAAACGAAAAGCAAGCGGCCAGCTTGAAATCGATAGTGAATCCGTCCCAAAATCAGCTGGACATTGGGAATGAACTGCTGAACTGCTGAACTGCTGAACTGACGAACTCCGGATGACGGAGCACTTTGCATTGTAACTAGTGGAGATTTCTGGATTAGTCATGCCGAGATTGGGCAATGGGCTATGGCAATTGCCCAATGTGACAGCTGATCTCGGAGGAGAAGGAGGAGGACCCAGGGAGATGGATCGATACGATCCGATCCAAGCCGATCCAAGCCGATCCAAACCGAAACGATCCATTGATGACTTGCCCTGACAGATGCGGAGGTGTGGGCATGTGGCTAGAAATACTGCGACTGCAGAGAGATGATGATGTTGCCAGTTGGTGGCCTCGACCCATGGGCTCATTATTTAAACGACGCTGCTTTGGCTGCTAAAAGTCATCAATAAAGGCTAGCTGACCACCGGTCTGGGCTTGGCAATTGCCGCACATGCAAATGCGAGTGGGTGGCACTGAGTTCTCCGCAGTTCTCCACAGTTCTCCGCTGCCAAACCGCACCCACTATATATGCAGGCCACAGGCGGATGGGAGCAGTCACAGCTAAAGAAACTCAAAGCAGAAAAACTCTGAGCTCAAACGAACAAAAAAAAAAAAAAACAAAAACAATCCCAAAGGAAGACACTCGCACACACACTGATTGTCGCCGAGATTTCTTTGTAAGAGATTGGGCATCTTGTCGCTCACATTTTTTTTTAAGGGGGTTCTCTATTAGCTAATGGACTCGATGTCCACTTGTTGTGCAAACTCAATTTGGGGTTTTGCGGACAGGAGTCGCATGACGATTAAACACCAAAAGCCAAAGATAAACCCATGATAGCAATGCACTGAGAAAATTTCTTTCCTAAATGATTACAAATGTATTTCTTTCGATAATACACATACATTTTAAATTTAAGTAGCTTTGCAGCCTGATCTTGTGTTAATTAAAACCAGGGCGCTACTGCTAAATTTGGTAGTCAAAGTGTGACCATGCATATCAATCAATATGGTGAGTGAGTGGTGTTATATCAGAGTCAAGCAAGCCTAAAATTATTTTGAAATATATATGCAAAAAAAAAAGGAACCCAAATTTGTTTTCTCTGCGGGGCATTCAAAAGTAAAATTTTTATGGGGCTTAGAGGGAGGATTTTCCGCTGGCCATTTGTGCGGGTCGCTGTACCTGACGCTCGGTTTTCATGTGGTTCACACTCGAGTGCCCACAATTAAAATAAAGCCTGTCCAACTGATAAGCCTTCCTGCATTCTTTTCTTTTGTCAAGGCAAAAGCACAACAGGAATAAATAAATACGAAATAAGAAAATACGAAAGTAAGAATAAAAAAAAGAAAAAGAAGGGAATTGAAAAGTTTTGCCCTGAACCGAAAGGAAATTTAAAAGGGAGGACACGCATCACACATGACCAGAACACAACCACCCACCCCCAGCACCAGTTGTTAGCCCACATTCAAAGAGTCTTTGAAAAGTTATGCGAAGGCAAACAAAACTTTTAATTTGGCCAGTTTGAAAAGGTGAAAAGAAAGCAGCAAGCTGGGGGCCAGATAACGATGACCTGGCCAAGAAGACGACCTGGCCCCGTATGAAATATTAATGCCGGACTCTTCTTCGCAGATGGGAATGGGATTGGGAATGAGAATGAGATGTGCTGGGATGAGGGTGAGGGTTAGGGTGATGAGTGGGTGGTTGTCTCATTTTTTTTTTTTTTTTTTTTGACTGTGGGGGGAATTTTTAATCACCCGAATGGACTTCAATCGAGGAGGGATTCGATGGCATCGCGTTAGTCTAGCTGCGATCGTTGTGTGGGCAGCAGAACATTGCAACTGCCACTGCGGCAGCAGCAGCAACACAATCAGAACACTGCGAAAAATAGTTCCACATGTATTTTAAATGGTAAGTTTTGTATTTTCGATATTTATTTATTTATAAAGATATTAAATACCTATATCTCAATTTAAGGTCATAATGTTATACCAGCATATTGTCTTAAAGATTTATTTTTACATGGTTATTAGGTATTTATATTTAAGTTCGACTGTTTCAGCATTATTGGCTTATGATATTAATATAAGAATATTTTAATATTGTTTTAAAGGCTTTCAAGATATATTTTAAGCCGTTACATATGGTAATATTTAAATTATAAAATATATTTTAAGTTATTTAGATATTATAAATAATTCGTTGTGAGCCGGAAACATTATGATTTTTTAAGTTGGTAGTTGGTAGTCGATTTAGTTGCCCAATTGGGAAGTTATTAATCTTATAAATTATAATAAAATTATAGAAAATTCGCAGGCCCTTGGACTGTGGATATAAATTTTCGCTGTGCAGGGAACTGCATCGCTCTACATGCCACATAATGGGGCATCATCGCCGGCTGTCTGGATGTGTGCCAAAGTGCAGAGCGGAAGTCATGACTAGCCAAACACGAAGCGATGAGATGGGGATGGGGTATTTTGGATGGGCTACGGATCGGGGGAGGAATTCGGGGGGTAATCGGGACTTTTTGGGGGGTTAGAGGGGTAAGGGAAGGGGGGCTGGTGGGCTGGTGGGCCTGCGACGTCGAGCAACTGAAATAAGAAAGTTCGTACATTATTTCGGGCAGACACCAAAAATTGCGCGACCGTATAATTTGTGCGCGTGAAAGTGAGAAAGGTCCCAATTACTAAGAGGGGGGGGCTTTACTGTTTGGCGGTACAGTGAAGCACCCACATCGCCGGCGACCGACTGACAGACTGACTGACTCCGCGAGTGGTGCATCCAAATTTGTCATAACCACGATTACGATTTGCCCGTTTTTTTTCTTTCTGTTTTTCTGTTTTTCTATTTTTTTTTTTTTTTGCTTTATTTTTTTCTGGAGCTATATGGCCACCAGAAGTAACCACCGAAAAGTCGGTGGTGCGACACGAGCATGCTGCACCACCAGCTCAAATCTTAAATCCCAAATCCGCGAGCCCCAGCCTGTGAGCTTGTGTCCTAATCGTGCCGCAGATAGATTCGTGAGTTTAGCATACATATGTCGGATGTAAATCATTTGACAATTTCGCAGACGTTATGTGCCACGTCTCCCAAGCCGCTTTTTTTTTTTTGTTTTTCTTTCAGCGTTTTGTACTCTTTTCCCCAGGTGCTACTGTTTTCAGGGACGTTGGGGGACTGACACCTCCGCATTGGAAAAGGGTTTCCTACGCTGCACATTTCCCAGCGTCTGCCGTTCGGGAGATTTTTTAGTGGGCGGCGGACAACGAACGGCTAACGAGACCACGGACTAGCGATTAATTGATATCGATATATTATCAGATAGACTTTATAAGAAACTTAAATCTAAACTCTGTATGGAAAATAATTATTTGAAATGTTAACTTAAGTCTTAACTGATCATTGTTGTATAGGAACTTTTTGCATATATAAAGCTCTAAAGTAATCTCTCATCAATTTATTTGTTGGTGAGTATACTGCACAAAATTTATGACAAGCATTTGTCAAGAGGTTTTTTTATATAGGGAGAATAACAGAGTATACAATATAAAATGTGTGATTGAACGTACTTAATTGCATCATAAAATATATAAAATATTTTATTTGTAAGATAGACAGGCTTAAATAAATACTCCGCATTTGATTGACAAGTATTATAAGTGGGATAATTTATTCGCGACCAAAAGTGACCCTGATCGGTAAAGTGAAGTGAAAAAGGGAGGCCAATCTGGCCAGGATCTGTGGCATTTGGCCTGGCCATTATTAATATGGCTGGGCATTTTATTGCCCAGATCGTCGTGGTCTGTTCTTCTGGCGGTTTTCGTGATTTATTTTTTAAGCAAATTGTCGCCAGTAATCCAACAATCCAGCAATCCAACAATCCGGAGCCCAGTAGCTTGGGAGCTGTCGCCGAATGGCTGCTGCTATATAACGGGTTCCACAGGGCGGGTGGTTGATGTTGAGTGGGGGAAGGGGTGGTGGAGGGGGAGGAGGGTTTTCCAGAGAGGGGGGCAAGGGGTAATCGTGCCTGCCCAGCGGAGCATCTGTATCTGTATCTGGGGAAGATGCTCCTCTTCCTGAGCAAATGTCGCATGTGATTTCCCAAAAACTGTTTCCACGCTCGCTGCCCACCGAAAAGCCAAAAGCAAATGTTTGTTCACCGGTGCCACCGGGTGGTGCAGGATGGTGCGGGGTGGCGCTGGGGCACATGGTGGTTGCTGGTAGTTGCTGGTGGTGACTGTGCTTGGTGGCTGCCAGTTGCCAGTTGGGGGACCCGAGGACAGCCGCTGATTATCATCAAAAGATCGGAACTGAGCGGAGAGACAAAAGCGAAGACGCTTCTCGTCTGAGTGGCTGCCTAGCGAGCTTTGTTGTTGCCCCATCGCTTGGCTGACTGTCGCCTCCCGAAGGCCCAAGTCGCCACCACTACTAGTACCACCCCCTCCGCGGAGCCACCTCCCCCCGTCCACACTCCTGGAAAGCAGAGCGTTATGGCCTGTACCCACACTCCTCGCAACAAAAAAGAGACAATGCACAGTAACACATTTTGATGATTTTTCATTAATCGAAATACATTCAAAATTCGTATTGTTATAATATAATAATTAGTATATTTTAACAAAATAAAATTCCTAAACCATTTTGTATTTACCGATGAATAATGTACGCTTTTATTTTAGTTATTAAAATCATGTTTCTTACTCATTGAAACCAAAACCCAAGTCCAATTGATTTAGAAAATAATTTAAAATGAATAAACAAATAATGTATTAAACAAAAATAATTTTTTAATGTATTTTTTTGTACGAAAATATAAGAATTTAATATTTAGCATTAGTAAATTCAAAAATAAGCTTAAAAAAGGTGCGATCAAAAATGAATGTTTTTAAATCAATTTAAAGTTTGCAAAAATAAATGTTTTTAAAATGCCAAAAAATATTTTAAAATATTTTATAAAGAAAAAATTTAATTTCGGTTCTATTTAAATCAAAACTCCCCCACAAATATAGCAACATTCTTGCAATGGTTTTTTTCTCAATGTGTACTTCTTTGGCTTCTGCGGCAAATTAAAGTCCAAGTGCGAGTCAAATTATTTTTTTACAAGTGAGTTACTGTTTTCATTGCGGCTCTTAATGTAACTAACTGTTTAGAAATATTTATTATTGTTGTGGCTCTGGGCTGTGTGAGCTATTTGCGCTGCTTGTGCTGCAGGTGACGTTGGCTCGTTTAATCGGTTCCAAAGCCTTGATGATGTTGATGATGATGATGACGATTATTAAAAATCACTCCCGGCCAGGCTAAGCGCATCTAAGCGCTGACTGGAAATGCCCAGATGCCCGTGGCCCGATAAAGTGGGCTCGAGTTTCTACTTGGATTAATGGGGAATACGGGGAATCGGTGGAAATCGGGGGGAATGTGAGGGCGGTTGCCCACCGAGCGAAAAGCATGAAGGGAAAGCCAAAAGAAAATGTCAGTTTAATATCTAGGTGATCTCTAGCCAAATACCACTTGTACACACTTGTCAACTGCTGTCTTCATTATGCTGATTTCACTACTTTAAGGAATTTATAAAACACTTATAGAGTCAATATATTAATATGCCTGTTCAAAATTAAATTTTAATCAAAAGCAAGAAGAACCGCTACCTTTTTCAAAATAAATACAATTAATCCTAAACGCTATTTTGAAATTTAGATATACATACAAATATTGTTAAAGTCTAAAATATTATATTTATATTTAAATACGTGCCTTAAAACAATTATTTTCTTTATTTAATACAATTTTAACATTTTTTAATGAAGAAGCTTTTAACGTTATTCCAGAGTTTAAATTATAATACGTTTATAATTTCATTTCGTTACATTCTGCGTGTTATTTTTGAGTCAGTTAACGAAGCAAATATAATTGTGTTATTTAATACAGACCACCAGCATATGTAGTACACTTTAAAGGTAATTTGGGAAAGTATGACTCCACCTCCGCAAAATCTTCAAAGCCAGCCAAGTATTATTTGGCCCACTCATCGGACTCTCCAGATTTCAGTGAGCGATTACCCGGGGTTTCACCCATATGATGACTGCCCCATCTAATTTTTATTGGGATGGGATGGGATGGGATGGGATGGGATGGAATGGGCTGAAGTCTTGAACAAACTTTCTGATGGGGGTGTGGGTAAGGTAGGGCTAATTGCAAGTGCAATGACATCCGCGACTCCACTTAAATGCGACTCGGCACTCGCACTCGCACTCGCACTTGAGTTTTGTCATATAGTATATACAGTGGAACCTGGACAGTTGCCGCCAAGTTGTTTCGGCCGGGCCGAAAGCAAACACACATGTTTAGATACCGAGACAGAGATAACACTAAATTAAGGTAGATGAGGATGAGGAGAAGGAGATGGAGATGGAGAAGGAGGGTCTTGGCCTGGTCGGTTTGGGCTGGCTGCCCCTTGTCGCTTTCGCGGCTCAGTTAATGTTAATGTGCTCCAAAGTATTCTCGGCTATCTGTTTTTGTGGCTGTGCGTGCAATTGTGACCAGTGGGTTAAACCAATTTCACGCCGGTAAAGCGCCAAGAGCGTTGCAACCCCAACTGGTGTCATCTACCTTCGATGTACCTTCTTCTGCCATCCAGGAGAGCTCAGAACAGCCCAGAGAAGCACAGAGAAGCACAGAGAAGCCCAGAAAACCTTAGAAAGAGAACCCAATTTAGATGGAGTTGGAGATGGAGCTAGCGAGGTGGTGGCCCTCTGCTTGGCCCTGTCTAAATGTGCATGACGTACGCTTTTTGGACTCGCCGAATGGCGAATGTCGCCAACGCGCCGTGATCTCTGGCGGAATGGAACCTAAACTGGAACTACACTGCACAAAAATAGCTTAGCATAGCACTTAACGACTTCAAAAAAAAAAATGTATTGCCCAAAAACTGAGTAACCTAACTAAAACATTTCTAAGGTATATTTTAAAAAAGTAAAAATTTCAACAAATAAATCAAGCTTTAGACTCTAAGACCGTAAAAATATTTATTATAAAGCATAGAAAAAATAGTAGCAATAAAAAGTAGTTATGTACTTTATAGGTAATGAACAAATGTGTGTTCAAATTTATTTTTGAAAAGCAGAAATGTAAATGCAAAACTTCTACGATATAAATAAATTTTTAATTAACAAAATTGTACACGCTTGAAAAACCGCAACATTTATGAGAACCAATTATAAATTAATTGTTAAAAGGGAGAAATATTACACTTTTGGTAAAATTTCTTCCAGTGCAGACAATAGAGTTTAGAAATGACAGTTGGACTGCGACACAAGTTTGTGGGCTCCCCGATCTGCGGCACTTTTCCGTCAGTCAGTGGAGCGCGAAGGAGTGCGACTTTGGACCGGGGTCTGAATGGTATGGTAAACTATGGACTGGGTAGAGAACTTTGGGCTAGGGCCTGGCCATTATCAACTGGCGCTGGCCACGGCGGCCCCACAATTGTCAATGTGTGTGGAACTCATATTAGGCCATTAAATGCAGGGCGATAAGAAAGTTCAGCGGAACTGAAGCGAGCAATTTCAGGCTTAGTTTAGTCTGCCATATGGTTCGTATATTACATTACTTGGTGGAGGAGGGAAGGGGAGGGGAGGGGAGGGGAGAGGAGGGATGGCCAACGTGTGTCCACTACGAAAAGCATCACGATCTGGCCCAAACATGCAGACATGTGTCGATACATGCTGGAATATCTGTACATATACATAAATACATCTTTAGCTGGGGCTATACAAACATAAAGCACTCGGCGTGCTCAGCGCCAAAACATAATTTTCGCCAGGCGAACACACAGCGCACCTCGAGGCAGTTTCAGATCCATATACTATCCATATAGGATCCGTGCCCAAAAACCAGATTCAGATCCCGATCCCGATCCCGATCCCGATCCCCAAAAGCATCAACTCGCCTAGCGAACGAACGAACGAACGAACGAACGGCTCAAACAATTTTATTGATTAATGAACCATAATTAGAGACGTTTACAATGAGCCACAATAATTCTTCATTACCAAAAGCTGAGCGGGATGCAACGATGCGCCACACGCTCCGCCAGTCGACAGTCGACAGTAAACAGTGGACAGTGGGCACCCGGTACGTTGTCTATTCCCGCGGGCACTGCCGTCAGCTGCCTGCTGCCCGATTAATCGAATCACTACTGTGCTCGCTTTTCGGCGACCGCACCACGCAGTCAAAATGCAGGTTACAGTTGTGACGGACACTGGGAGAAAAAATACTATCGAATTAAATGGGAAATTATCTTGAAATTGTGACATATTGATTTCTCAAAGAAAACAACTTTTAAAAAGTATTCAAAACAAAAGACCTTAAATACTTTCTTTATGTAAATTGCATAACTAATGTTAAACGTTTGTACAAAGTGGTGTATTTTCAATGAGTTAGTCTTTAATTTTATATTATTGTTGAAATATGTCAGCATATTTAATTGGCAAACTAACATCATTTATCGTAGGCTTATAAACCAAATCACATATTTAATACAATGGGAAACTTATTTTATTAATGTGTATTTTGATATACTGGTATGTAATATTTAACAATTTAACTATTAATATTAATACCAAATCATTGCTTTCATACCTTTCCGAATCTTTAGCATTTAATTGCTTTGGAAGTCCGATTTTAATTGCATACTATTCAATTGAGTTCCAATGAAGGTGCACTTTATTTGTAGGGCTTTAAAAATATAAATACATTTATATATTTAACAAATTACTTATATACTTATACATTATTTGCATCTGAAATGTGACGGAAAGCTCTATTTTTTATCAAATTCAACCCACATTATCATACTATTTTGGCGGAATGGTGGTTGAAATAGATTTCAGCGGCATTATCGTGTTTTAATTTAAATTTCATCTAATTTAACCTTGTTGTGGCTTATTAAAATATTTATTAAATATATTTCCTTGTTGTTTTTTCGAAGTGTGCCAACTCCCACCGCACCACTCTTGACCCATCTGCATTTGCTGAGCGATCGTGGCTCACGCGCACAACTCATTCAATTTCAGTGCAGACACGACTCCAGCGGATCGCTCTGCACCACTCTATTGCCTCCTGCACCACCAATTGTCCCCCACTCTGAACCACTCTGCACCAATGGATCCACGAGGATCAGATCCACCTCAATGAATGAATTCGGCGTCTGCGCATTGCCAACATTCGCATTCGCATTCCCATTCTGCGTGGTGTGTTAACTTTCGGATGGAAAATCGGGGGAAATCGGGGGAAAGCGGCTTTGGAACGTGTCAATCGAACACGAAACAAACTGGACGGACAAACCGCAAGGCGAACTCGGACACACACTCTTTATGTATAAATATACGTGTGTACAGGTATACATTTTTCGGGGGGAGCTCTAATCACTTCCGAGTACGAGTTCATAAATCCTCCTCGCTGTTTTCTCCACCTGCGAATGGATTTTCCCAGGTAAACTCCGCATTTGGTTGGTCATCGGTGGGATCGGTAATTGAAAGCGATGGGAGTCGGTTGATTAATCGATAAATGTAGGCGATTTAAAACGACAAATGTGCGAGAATAGACGAATGAGGGCCATAAGTCGCTGCAAATGACTAGCTATTAGATTATCGAACATTGCTAAGTAGGTAAATTGGGGGTTCAACTAATCTCTTTAATATTTACCATTTATATTTTAATTTCAGAATTAATAGGTAAATAAATGTACCTTCAATTATGTATATGTATTTAAACATTAAATCATTAAAATTGATTCCTTAGTTGAAAGCTATTTTAATATGTTCGATTAAATTATAGAAGTTTTATAATTTAATACTATTTTTTATTTGGGGATGAAAAAACACACTTACAACATAGGACAGACGATTTTTTTGCAGCTGGTGATCTTAACTTTCCATCCACGGTCGGTTTTGAAAAATTAATTTGATGACCAATTTTTGCATTTTTGATAAGGGGGTACATCATTATTTTTGGCGAAAATTCGAAAAATTGAACCATTTTTAACTGTGAATGCCATTTGATTGGCAATTTAATGACGAATTAATCGATGTATTCCATCTTTTGACCATTACTTCCCAGGGTTTTGATAGAAAAACCGACTTATTAGGTGTTTTTTTGGGTTTTTGGAGACTTGTCAAAAACAAAATTTTAAGAGTTATTTTGTTTTAAATTGGCCAAAATAAAACATATATCAATACGTATAGCTGGCGACCTATACTTACCATCCACAATCGGTTTAAATTTTGATTTGATGCAAACACAGATTTTTAAAAATCGATTTTTTGAAAAATTTATTTTATGACCAATTTTTTTGATAAGGGGGTACATCATCATTTTTTGCAGAAATTTGAAAATCTGAAAACATTTTAACTGTGAATGCCATTTGATTTGAAATTTTATTACGAATTCAACAATGTATGACATTCTAAATTTTGACCATTATTTCAGAAGGTTTTGACAGAAAATCCAATTTTGTAATGTGTATTTTGGGTTTTTGCAGATATTTCAAACAAAATTATTTCCTAAGAGTCGTTGTAACTTTGCCAAAATAAGACCCAAAGTCAAAAGAGTTGCTTTTTTGAACAGCTGGCAACCTATACCATCCATCCCTGATCGATTGAAAACAATTAATTTAGTTTTGACAAAAAAACCGTATTTGGAAAAACGTTTTTTGAAAAATTTATTTTTGTCCAAATTTCTGACTTTTTTGTAAGGGGGTACATCATCATTTTTTGCAGAAATTTGAAAATCTGAAAAAATTTTAACTGTGAATGCCATTTGATTGGCAATTGAATGACGAACTCATCGATGTATGACATTCCATCCTTTGAACATTACTTCCCAGGGTTTTGATAGAAAAACTGATTTTTTAGGTGTTTTTTTTTTGGATTTTTAGAGAACTGTCAAAAACAAAATTCCTAAAAAAAAGCGGCGACCTATACCACCCATCCACATCCATATGCTACCCATCTGCTATCGGTTTAGAAAAAAAAATTTTGGTTTGTTGCAAAAACCGATATTTTGAAAATATTTATTTTATGACCAATTTTTTTCCAAAATTTTCAAAGGTGAAAAATTTTAAGCTGCGAATGCCAATTGATTGGAAATTTAATGAGGAATTGAACGATGGAATGTCATATCCAACTGATGGCCAATACTTCCCAGGTTTTTAATATTAAAATAGGCATACAAATTTGATTAAAGTTGTTATAAAGTATATTTAAAATTTTCAATAGCTGCAAGGGTATTTAATATTCTGCTTGCCGAAGCTAGCTTCCTTTTTAGTTCAAACAGCATTCATAATAGAAGGAAGTCGTATTGGATAGTCAGACTTTAAACTATTAATTAAGTAAGAATAATTACCCAGCCTAAAACACATGTCGAGTACCACGTTGAACTATACTTAATTACCGCGGCTTATCAATGGCTGGAATAATGCAAATCTTTAGAGTTCTAGGTCTCTGAACTCACGCCCATTGCTTTTCAATTATTTATAAGCGATTTGGTTTTAGTGTAGGCCGGCGATCGATTAACGATAAATTCAGCCGGGCAGCATCATCACGGATTCAGATCCAGACTGAAACCGAAACTCAGAGGGGACTTTACTTTACTATTGGCCACCGTTTTTGTCTCTGGTCTCCGAGATGGCCGCTCGATAACCGCCGCCAAGAAATAAGGAAAAACTATAGGAAAACTGCAGCCAAACTGTTGAGCCTCAAATGAGTTTTTGCTTTTGCAACTCGGAGGCCAATTTACTATGCATATTTATTTGGGAAAATAAGTAATCAATGGCGGGAACGGCAAAACGGGAGTGGGAATGGGAATGGGAATTGTGAATTGTGAATTGGTAATGGTAATAGAAATGGCAATGGCAGGAAGCCAAAAAACACGACACCCATCCCATTTCAACTATAAATAAATAAAAGCTGATTTATGTAATTTCACAAATTGCCTCGGCTTCTGGATTGCCATTGCTCCCATGATCCACATCCTCATTCGAATCCAAATCAATGGCAATTATTAGCGGCCAGATCGGCTGACCAGAGATCCAAAAAAAAAAACAAAAACAAAAAGAGAATAAAAAAAAACCTGACCCACCAAGTCATGGCCAATAGCCACAAAATGCAGAAATGCAAAGCAAAACAAAGAGCCGCGCGGTGCGAAATTTAAATTTTTCGCTCGAAACGCTTCTGGGGACATTGTCGCCCGGCGAAGAAGCGGGAGCAAGCGAGAGGGCAGGCGGCGGAGCGAGGGAGACGGCACTTGCCGTGGAGCGGAGACGTGGGAACTTACTTACTTGTAGTCCAGGCCAGTCCGAGCCCAACTCCCCCTTTCCGACCCCTTTCTGGCCCCCTTTTCCGGCCCAACGGCAACTGCAACTGCCGCCGCTGATGCACGCTGCTGGGAGCAGGCTGCACTGCGAGAAAAACCGTGGAAAACCCTCTCCCCGAACCTGAAGGTGCAGTGAGAAATAAAGTTCATAAATTACAACTACAGATAATTTCTGTAGTTTAATTGTCTATTAAACTGCATTAGAACTTTCGATATTATATATGTATGTACTTCTATCGATTTAAAGTAATTTTCTACAAATTTCATATATTACAAAAGTGGATCAAAGTGTAGAATATATTAAAAGAAATACGATTTCTTAGGGATAAACATTTAAGAAACTGGAACAGGGCAGCACTGCATTAAAGTTAAGGATATGACTTGACTCAAATGCTGGTTTTTTTTTGTTAGCAATGCTGCAAAAGGGTGATATTTAATTATCTAACTTTAAATTTCATAGTCAGTTTGATCTGTTGTTAAGCTAGCTTTTTTTTAAAGGTTTAAGTGACCCAAAAGTACCTCCAAAAATTTGTGGTCCAAGTCTTTCGCATGCAATACTTTTTTGTTGATTACTGTTGGGTATACTACCGCCCACAGCAATAATTTGTAACTTTTTCAAAACGAGACCATAGTTTCTGGCAGTGCAGCACTGGCCGTGGGCTGCTAGGCTTGCCGCAGAATATCGCGCACGAATTGCGGGGCAATGAAACACAATGAAGGCGAACCACGCGGGCCGTCCAACTTGTGCTCCCACTTTTCTGCAGCTCCTACTACTGGCAGCTCCTCCAGCGCCAAAAGCCAAGTGCCTATTGCCTAGTGCCGAGTGCCTAGTGCCTATTGCCTAGTGCCTAGTGCCGAGTGCCGAATGCCCACTCCCAGTCTTGGCCAGAAAACGGAGTCACATGGCCACATGGCCACTTGGGCACTGAGACTCAGGCAAGTCAGGTAAAGGTAAGGTAACTGCGGTAAGGTAACTCGGGTAACGCTGTTGGGCAGCCAACAATGGTGCTATGGCAGCTATGCGGCTGTGTGGATCGATTAAATTGGTCGCTAAAGGTCGAAATTAAATCACGAAATAATTGTTACACCAAATAAGTTCTACTATGTCTTCTTCTCCGGCTCTTCAGGCTCTTCGTTCGTTTTGGAGCCATCGTGCCGGTTCTGAACTGGCCCCATGATCTATCTGGGGCCTTGATGACCGTTTCTGGCCCACTCGGTTAGGAGCCCGAACCCCTTTTGTCCCAGTCTCAGTCTCAGTCCCAGTCCGAGTCCCACCATCCCGTCCATGGGATGCAGGGATGCTCGATTTGCTGGACTCGGTACAATGCCCTTATCGAGTTGCAAGTTGCTAACAGCTAACAGCTAACAGCTAACAGCTAACAGCTTACAGCTTTAAGCCAAGAGCAACAGGAACAGCAGCAATATCTGCCCCAGGCAATTACCTCGTGTCACAATAAATTGTTTCGTTTTGGGGGCCCAATCGGATCCATCTGCCCACCAACTCACACACAAAGCAAATATCAATTTTACCCAGTTAAGCAAATATGCCATTTTCATATGTGTAAAAAAGTGGAGTTTATATGTAAATCATCTATGCAATGGCCTAGTAAATAATTAATTTAATAAAAATAAAAATCAAAAATTTTGTATTGCAATTTTCTTGTTGTGTTTTTGTGGGTTAGTATAATAATTTTAATTATTATAATTTTTAATTTTTAGTGCCTTTTTCATAAATTAAAAGAAACTAATCTTTTCAGAAAATATTTGATGTTCTAATTAAACTCAAAAATGTATACATTTAAATAACTATATACCTAGGTAAATATCAAATGTTACAAATTAATTTTAACATTTAAATAGAGAGATTAAAGATTATTTCTCTCTGTGCAACGATCGACCGATCCGGTGACCACAAATCTTTCGCTTGTTTGACTCGCCGTGTAATATGTAAATTGAAAATGCTAAACGCCAGACACTCGACCTCATAGATACAGATACGCCATGTCGATACAGATACAGATACGGCATTGGATTTGTATTTGGATTTGGATTTGGGTTTGGATACAGATGCAATAACAATATCGGACAGGGAAATAAACAGAGGATCAGGTCCGAGGATCGCCTGGGGCTCTCAAGCTGCACAGGCCGTGCGAATGTCGATTAAATTAGTTTAGTGAAGGCAAAATTGGGGAAGGGGTCAAATCGCAGGGGTCAGTGGCAACTGAAAAAGCAAGAAAAATTGGGGAGCCATCTGTGACGTGAGTGAGACACCTGCAGGCCTCCAGGAAGTCTTCAAAAATAATATATATAACAAAATATTAATAATAATTTTAGGGAAATATAATAACATAATCAAAGTAAAGCTTAATATGTGCTTATAAAATTTCACGAAATTAATCATTTCAGATTGTTAAGTTAGTCCCATAACTAAGTCAATCAATTTACACCTGCTGACCTCCAGGAAATCTATATTATTATATAAATAATTAAGATATAAATAGTATATAGAATAATACTAAATTAATAATCAATTATTTAAATTTGTAATTAACAAAAGCAATGCTAGCAAAATCACATTATACATTAAAATTATATTAAGACTACGTAATCAAAGTGCTAATAAAACTAAACATATTTTATTAGTTCCATTTTTAAGTAAGTCCCATAACTAAATCAATCAATCCAACGGCTTTAGTTGTGTAGAACTCACATCCATCTTTGCTGATTGATCAATCGCTTGGCCTACAGTCGGACCCCATTAAGTCAGACCATTCTCTTTGCCTTTCTCTTTGCTCTGCTCTGCGGCTAATTGAAAACGAAAACAGAGACCGAAATAATATTGTAAAACTCCCCAAAGCAGCCGGATTTTCCTACACGCCCCCCTTCCCCCTCGAAAAGACGGGGATCCCCCGGGAAATCCTCTCCAAAAGCAAAAGAGCGAGACAACAATTGACAAAACGATTGCTGGCAGTACAAATTGAGTTATTGTAATTGCCCAAAACGTTCAAATCCATCTTCGGTCTCTCTGTTTCTCGCCGTTTCTCTCTTTCTCCGTGGGGAGAAACGGGGAATCGGGGAGTGGAGTATTTTGGGAACTTGGAGATTTGGGGAATGAGGGGACTAATCCAGTGCCACGACTTCTTGAGTGGCATGTGAACGAACGTCTTGCGAAATGCGACCAGGATTTGGGATGTGGAACTGCTCGTGGAGATGGATCCCAGTCGCGTTTAGTGGGTGACTGATGCCCAGCATCAAGGTGCACTGCAACTGGAAGTTGCTGCTGCAACAGCAGCAACAGCAGAAGCAACTGTTGCAACTGCAACAGCAACTGCAACTTGGCCCTGCCAAATGAGTGATTGTATGCGAGTCGAGTGGAGGTCAGGTGATGGACGACTTCAAAATACAAACACGATTACGACTACGAATACGAATACCAATCCAAATCCATATCCAAAGAGCCCAGCTCGAATCCGAAATTCGATTTAGACGGTGGCAGCGTGCAATCGCCATCCCATCCCCATATGTTTGTAAATTACACACGATCATTAAAAGATTGTATTCATGTCGAGATATTTCGCGCACCGCTGCAGTTCTCATTATTTTAAATAAAATTCTGGGGCATATTAGGCACCAGGGTGCCATATATACTTTTCGAGGAAATTTGTTCATGAAGCTTGAGCTTTATGTGCATAAGGTAGCAAATTTTATAATATCTCTATGGATTTTATGAGTTTAGATTTCATAAGGGACTTCATCAACCTGATCAACTTAATAAATAAAAAACTAAAGTAAATTTCATCATAAAAGTTCCAATTTGATGACATTAATAGCTACAATATTTTGTTTCCCCCGATTTTTGTAAAAAATCTTGATCTTTATAATTGTAAAACATTTAATCATTTGACAATAAACACATGTTTTAAAATCAAACGGTTCTTGAAAATTTAGGTCACATGTTTGTTGAGCTTGTAAAATTCTCAAAAAATTTGCAATTAAATGTTGTGTTTTGCCAATTTTTTTAATCTAGGGGGATAGTCAATAGTTAAGGTCAGTGACTAAAATTTACTGGAAAAAATATGCTTTTTAATTTTTGAAAGCCTTTTTAATGATCTGTTATTTAAAGTAAACATTAAGGTATTGAAAATGTATTTTTTTGTTACATAGGAAAATTTCAGGTACAATTTTTAAAATCAAATTTACAGGGTAAGCCCCTTGTTTTTGAGCACATTTTTCACTGGTTGCGGGTTGGTTCGGTTGCATGTCGGTGGGGCAAGCAGCGGCATCGCCTGTCATAAGCGGCAGGCTTTTTGACTTGGGCCGCGGCTTCAGCCTCAAAATCCAAGCTCCACTTCGACTTCGACTTCTTTCGGCTTTCCGACTTTCCTACTTTCGGCTTTAACTTAGCTTTTGGCTTTAATGGAGCAGCACAAGCTATGCGATTTGCAAGTACGGCCACATTAGCGCCACGAGGAACCACTGACATGGGGGGAGGGAGCAGTAGGGGGTTAAGGGGATGAAGGGGGCTCAGGGGGCTCAGGGGGCCCAACATTACACACGATACACGTACACCGTGGACCATAGCCCATTCCACATACACTCCAGCCAAGAGGCAACAAGGTTGTTTGTCCGACATGATGATGAGTGTTTTAGGCGGCTGGAGTCGAGCAGCTGCACTGAGAAAAAACTACCAACAATGCCCTTCTGTTAATAAAAATAGTTCGAGCAAATATGTCTCTACATTTCTTCAACATTTTTATTGGTATGACGATTTAAATTAATTTAAAGTTTAGAATTATGAATATTTCAAAAAACTGTAGCCTTAAGCTACAAAATTGTTTGTTAATTTAAATATATTTGTCTATTTTAACCAATTAGTTTTTAACAAAATAAATGTTTTCCATAATCAAAAAACTAAACCTTAATTTGAGTATCAAGAATTATCTTGATAATACATAAAATTATGCATATAATATAAGATGTGGATTTGATTTTATAAACCAGAGTGCCGAAGTAATTTTACTTACAAGGTCATAAAATGTACGAAATTTCGCCTTAATATTGCATATATTTATTTGTGCTCTTCTTACTGGTATTTTCTCTCAGTGCCCCATGTTCATGACTGCCCAAGATGTTGCCGAACTTTCGGCCAAGTCGCTTTGGGCCCGGCTTTTAGCGAGCGAGTGCATGTAAATGAGCGGCGATGCGAACTGCGAACTGTGAGCTTGAGTTGCATCTGAATCTGAATCCGAATCTGAAGTTGCAACTGTCGAATGTACGATGATGATCGCCGATGACGCTGATTATGATGATGAACATAATGATGGCGATAATGATGCTGCTGGTGCTGGTGGTGATGGCGACGTTATTGTGCCAAGGTAAGAGATCGTTGCCAAATTGTTTTCGACAAAAATTCTTAAAATAGAAGGTACCGATGGCAAGGATTTTTTTATGCCAGTCACTGCCAAAAATTACAACAAAAAAACGACGGCCCAAAGACGAACCTCTCGCCGAAATCGGTTTCACAACTCTGCAGATTCACTGATCTAAGACTGTAGGTTCAAATGCATGCAGAGAAATTCAAATTAAAAGGCATTAATTAATATTACAATTTTTCCCATTTTATTGACTATTGAATATAAGATGAGTTATGTTTTATTGATCAAAATGAATATATTTTTATAAAATACATTATACATTATTTGTAAAAGTGAGAACATTTTGTTAATATATTTTTGTAGTGTACTGCACGAGCGATCTCCCCCGCTTGGCGGCAAAAGGTGAAGAATCCTTTGGATTGTCAAAATATTGTATGCCAAATACGGCTCACGAGTTGTCCAAAAAGTCTGTCTGCCTGTCTGTCTATCTGTCTGTCTGCCTGTCGATATTTCCCAGTCGAGGAGCCGCATAAATACCAACTAAATGTCCGGCTAAAGCAATTGACACATTTGCATTTGGCCAGCCAGCGAATGGATCTGTATAGGGTACGGGTACTGTATCTTGTATACATCATTCGGATGCACTTGCAATTTGTCCATGCTTGTGAGAATGTGTGAACTTGAGGTAGTACCACCTTTTTTGTGGTGGGCAGTTCCCGGCGAGAGATTTCGCACCAGCTGGGGGCTAGTTTTTCTCAGACGGTTGTTTTTTGGAGGCGCAGCTGGAAAGCCAAGCCCACAAAATGTTCATAACTCTCCAGTTGTCAACGGGAGCGGCTTCTGCACTCATCGGATTCTGCAGATACGGATACACGGATCCACTCGCCATTGCCAGCCAATAAAAGCAATTGTGCCATTTGCTGGCTAATGTCTGAGGTCCATGTCGCAGACGCTCCCCAGTCAGTCAGTTAGTCAGTCAGTCAGTCAGTTAGCCACTCAGTCAGTTAGTCAGTTAGTCAGTTAGCCAGTTAGCCAGTCTGTCAGTTAGTCAGTTAGACATTCAGTGGGCTAGCCACTTTACCACTCTGCCAACTTGGTGGCTCACAAATGCCATCATGGGCTGCGGCACTGGAGACCCAAAGAGTCATCGTCAGCGGTTCCTACTGCATCACGTTTTCGTTGGCCAGCCACCAAAAAGATGTTGACTTTTGATTGCCGGCAGAAGCAGCCAGGCAAATTTCAGTCAAGTCAACCCAAAAAGTCTGACCGAAGCGAAGCTGCAACGAAAATAGCAAAGAAATACACTCCAAATCAGAGATGGATTTTAAATTTTACGGATTCACTGCATGGCATAAATAACTTTTCAAATATAGCTTATTGCAATAAATATCAATTATATCAGTTATTATTTTGTTAATCAAATTACAGTGACAAAAAGCCTACAATAATGGACTCCATAAAACTTAATCGATGATTGTTCTGCTTTTTTAGCTTTAATAAAATATAGAAATAATTATAAAATTGATTAAGAAATAACTTTAACATAACTTTATGTTCTCACAATGAAAATAAGGTGGAATTAAGTGTGTGTTATTTTTTAAGTTAAATAATACCCAATAGCTCAACATCTAAGGACACATTTCTTTCTCTGCAGCGAAAAATAGCAAAGCGCAGAAAAAAAAAACGCTAAACGGAAAAGTAAAATAGCAAAACCGAAACCGAACTGGTCATAGAACGATTCCAATTTCAATTGCGATTCATGACCGCTGGTCATGCTTGCATGCTCCACTGCCACTGCCCCTCTTCCTGGGCTCCCCGAACTCCTCGAGCCCCCCTCGAAGGCACTGGGGTGCTGGCCAAAAAAGGGACAACCCGGCAGGTTGCCCTCGCCCTCGTCCCGATACCGATACCGATTCTAAAACCGAAACCGAATTGGCCAGGTCCAGTCCTCTGGTCTATTTGGAACACCATAAAGTTCAAGCAATTTGAACTCTTCCCGCTCTCTGGCGTTCCCAAGTATTTTTTGTTTTTTTTTTTTTTGTCCAGTAACAGTAACAGGCAGCTAACTGGCGAGTCGTGAAATTCACAGCAGTCACATTATGTGTTCCGGGCCAAAAAAGGGGGTTTCCAGTGGGGTTTTCGGGGGGTTTTCGGGGGGTTTTCGGGGGGTTTTCGGGGGGTTCGGGGGGCCAAGAACGTTGAGAGCAAAAAGTGTTAGACCCATTCAAACAAACAGTGCACAGCAGCCAGCCATTTCTCACTGAGATCAATAGCACCAAGACGCTTAAAAACATTTCTGCGAATATTCAATGGTTTCTTAAATTCCACACACTTTATAGAAATGGGTATGTAATATCACTCATATGGTTTTATACTTAACACAAAATATTAAGAATGAATACACTAAACTGTTATATTTGTTGCTAAATCAATTGGCCATCCAGATTTCAATTACCTTAAATGTCAATCATTTACAAAGTTTTCTTTAAATTTTACAATGATTTTTTAAACGAAATGAAAAAAAAGTTAAGAATGTTACTTAAGTAATTATTGAGAGAATAGTTTAAGAAACCAAAGTTAACAAAATGATTTACAAAATATTACTTATTTATCTGTATTAAGTATACTTTTTTTTTAGTTGATTATATTCTTTTAATATTGAATACAAAAAGCGTTACATAATATATTTAATTTTGATTTATTTTATATGTTATTCTGGCTTGTAAGCATCCAGTGTAGCAGGAAGAAAAGATTTCAGTTCCAGCGAGTGGTTTCCATTCATCTGACAATATAATTAGAAATGGAGATTTCGGGTCTAAGCCCCTTTAAGACCCCGCCGCTTACACATGTAAGCGATCGTGTCCGAGCCAAGTTAGCATGCAAATGACAAGGCATGATCGGACCCTGGAACTCGACATCGATCAGGGGAGTGCTGGAATCTCAATTAGTCTAGAGTCCGTCGGGGTAAGTCCATTAGCGGGCTCAGGAAGATGCCACCTCCTCCTCCATCGGCCATCTGATCATAATCGCATCGAAACGATCTCACATATCCAATGGATTTCGCACACATTCGGATGGGATTTTGGCAACAGATGCCGTTGTCGAATCGGAGCGGAAGATGGAAGATGGTAGATGGTAGCTGGAAGATGTCCCCAGATCTTATCCCACAGCATGTGTATTTTCGGCAAATGGTATTACGTACTCCTCCGCAAGCAGCGAGAAGAAAGTACCCCAATTAAAATCAATCACATTTTGCCCGGGCAACGGACCGACCGGCCTCATAAGCAGATAAGCCATCCTCCGATCGTCAGGATCGTGGCGAGTTTCCTTTCTCTTCGCCGGCCCAATCCAATCCCATCTCATCGGTATTTGCTATTATTTTTTTTATCGGGGTCCACACACAATGAAGTCCCTTTTGGCGTGCGAAAATGTGTATGGGGCCAGCCCAGGACTTTGGGAAACCCTAGATCATTGTATAATATTTGTAAAAAAGAAAACGAATAAAAAGAAAAAAGTAGAGGGAAGAATAGAAGAATGGAGAAACCGCTAGGCATTTGTGTCTCAAGTATTCGTCCTGCGTCTTGCGTCCTGCGTCCGGCGATCCTTCGCTGTTGTATCAGGATGTTGGTACCGCTATAAACACGATCCGAGCGTCTTAAGTTTCCTTTTTTTGTTGTGAGTTTTTTTGTGCGGCCAATAAAAGAGCCTGTAGATCGAAGGTGGATCCTCCGCCGGCATTGTGATCTGTTTTTTTTTAATAATCAAAGCAAAACTAACTGTACTAGGCAGGGTATGGCGTGGGTTCTTAGCGGGGTCAGAGGTCGTTTCAATACATGCCGTTGGTCATGGGAGCAAACTGAAGAGGTTGCGAATCACAAGGGGCATAGTTAAAAGAAAGTTGAGAGCTCCTCAAGTTCCTGAAATTAAAAGCAAATAGCGAACAAATATGGGGGGGAAAGGTTTTCAGAACCCCCGATGTAAACGATGGAAAGTGTTAACAACAAGGCATTTATTAACGTCAAGGAAAATCTAAGAGTTATGGTTTTGAAGTCTCTAATAAATATGAATAGATAATATAGTTTTTTAATACATTTTTTTGCATTGTACTCTGTAAACAACTAAGATTATTTGTTTTAAGTACTAACATTTATAAAACAAACATTATAAATATTTCCCTATATCAACATTACAATTTACTATAACTTAAAAGAGTTTTCTTCCTTCATACATAAAACTATTTGTTATTTTTATAAATTTCTACAAAATAAAATTCTATTTAGTAGCTTGGCCACTTCAACGCCTATTTGCATCCGTATATAATTGGTTTTTATTGTTTTCTTCCTCCGCACACCTCTTTCCACTTCAAAGGTGCCAATCGATCAACCTACAAATTTCACTAATCCCATCTGGACACCTCTAATAAGCCAGATCTTGACCCTTGCGTGGGAATTATTCTAATCGAGCACTTTCGCCCTTGAGGAAAAACGAAAAGGACACCTGATGCACTGATTGGGGCGAGAGGAAACGCCAGGCGTATGAGTGAATGGATGATGATCCTGGAGAACATATGTGTTACAAATTCAGAAATCGCTACGCTATATTATATGGCATGGGGAATTTCGGACCCTAACGGCCAGCGATGATCATGATTTCCGGTGGTTCCCACAGTCGATCGCCAGTTGATGATTGCCGTGCACATGCGCACCCGCATCACAAGTGCCAGGATCCCCAGGACACCAGGTTCCTGGCTGTTTCATTCTATTATTCCGTATGCTGATCGCGTTCGTATACGTGCACCGGGAAAAAATGTACATATTTTAAAACATTTTATAATCAATAATAATGTATAATATCCACTGAGTCTTCAATTTATGTATGCACCAGATAGTTGAGTTGAAAACAGATAATGGCTATTTGAAAAGTTTTGACTGACTAAATTAAAACTAAAAGAAATATATTAAACATTTTTTAATTACATACGCAAAATATGTCTTTGGATACTAGACATCCTATAGCCCTTGAGCTAATACTATTCTTCTTATAGCGCTGTGCTCATTTGTAAAATTGCTTTGTAGGCAATAAAATGTTTTTTTTTTAGTGTAGCTGTATCTGCCTGTGATCTATTATTCTATTTCCAGAGTGTTTACAAACACATCACAGCTACACACAGATCGCAGAGTTCGGAAGGCAGCGCCAGGATGCTATTCTACCTGAGTCTCGCCTGTTTTATATTTCTGGGCACATCTGGTACCGTTAAGCGGGTCTTGAAACCGAAACATCGAAACACCGAACAGCAGAACAACCGAAACACACAACTGGACCCAGCAGGTCATCGCAGGTCCCGCCACTCCATTGCACTTGGCAGGCGATTCATTTTCGTGTCGACTGCGGTCAGTGGCAGGACTTCCTGCCAGGACATTGGCCCTAATCTCTATTTCACAGCGGCTGCGGCTGCTGCTGCTGCTGCTGCTTTTGATGAGCGAAAATTGCTTAGCTCACCGAGTTTCCCTCCTAATTATTGACGGTAAAATCAAAAAAAAAAAAGAACAGAACAGAGCGGAAAAACAACCAGGGAAAACCACAGCGACCAAGTGTCCAACAATTGATCCTTTTACGGATCTACACCTTAATTGCCTTAGCCGAATGAATGGGGAAAACATAAAAAAATCGAGGGAAATGCAATTTACAGACAGATCCGAAAGAATTTGGGAACCCAGCATTAACTAATGAAATAGATGGCGAGTCAAATGCCTTGGTCATTCCAAATCAATTGACCGGACAAAAGGGAAAAGTCGGCGAAAACCCATTGAACGGCAAAGAGTTTGGCGGGAGAAAAGGGGAAATAAATCGAGGAAGTATTTAGCATTGGGTAAATTGGAGATGGGCTTACAGGACGATAAATCTATTTAATTATATTGTGCAATTTGTTTAATCTGACCTCAGATTTGTATTAGGTATACAATTTTTTAAATTTAATATTTGGTAATTTATTTAAATTGCCTTTACTTAAAGCAGCCGCCGAGTAATTTATATTTCATGACAACATGAAATCAATTCACATTTAATTGTTATTAATTAAGAACAAACAATTAATAGTTGAGTTACTATGGTCAAAATTCCTGTATTTAAATTTTGCATATGTAAGCCAAGCACAACAGTTTAAAAGGTCTTCCAACATTTAATTATATATTGTAGTGGGAAAAAAGTAAAGACGAAATTATTAATTTATCAAGGCAATTTGAACAAATTTAAAGTTTTTATCTAGTAAAGCCTTTGCTTTAGAAATAACAAAAATTTTCTGCTCATCCATAGTAGAGAATGAATATTTCATTAAGCAAACTTTAATTTCAATTTGATCAGACGTCCCTTTGATTAATAAACATTTTCTGGTCAGCAGCGCCCAGCATAAAATAGCCGGGGAAGGCGATATGGAAATCAGAGCTCGACCTCCTGTCCTCTCTCGTTTTTTATGGAGTGTGTGAGCCTGTGACCTGTGAACCCGAACCGGAAAAAAAAATAAGTGGGAATGGGGTGCGAAATTGGTTTGGTATTGACAATGCAATGCAAATTCGGATGGGATTGGATAGGATGGGATGGGATGGGATGGTATCGCATCGTATCGAATGGAGTGGCGGGTCAACCGAGGTCTGCCGATGGAGTTACCCCGAAGATGCGGTGACCCTACTGCTACCCCAGCTCGGGGTCACCCTTACCCTTACCCTTATATGCCTATAGCTATGCCTATGCCAGTATGCAAAGGACGCATGTAAATTAATAAATTATTGTCAACTAATGCGCCACTCACCCTTTTCCCGGTGCCATAAAAAATTGTCTGCATAGTTTTTTTTTTCTATTAGTTCCGGTTTTCCAAGGGGTAAACTCTTTTCGCAGCCCTTTATCGTTTTACGTTGTCGTTGTCGTTTTTTTTTTTTTTTTGGCAGGACATTGCACCACTTGGGACGAGGATGCATATTAAAAAAAATTCAAATTGTAAAAAGGAGGCGCAGACTTTTGGGATATTCAATATTCGCGGGTACAGGAAGTGGCACATGGATTTTTCTGCATCTGCAGCATTGTGTCGTGGGAATGGAAAGCGCTCGAATAAATCAAAGTGCAGTAGCTACACATACAGATGCAGAAGCATATACAGATATAAAAAGAGATACAGATACAGATACAGACACAGATATGAGTGCATCATTAGCGAACGGATGCAGGCATCGCTGCTCCACTCGAAACCCCGAATGTAAACCAAACCAAGTCGAGATCCAAGGCGCCAGAAATTCAGAAATGTCGAAGGGGGAACCCAAATGGACACACATGTGTCACATGGTCCGACTCCACGAGAAGACCTCCCCCGAACACGTATTATATAGTGGCCATATAGTACGCAATGCCATCCCCATCTGCCGCATATCCTGCCCAGGATCATCCGTCCTTTTCACTTTCCCCGTCACTATTATTAGTTTTTTGTTTTAGCCTAGGTCAATGTGTTCTGCATTTAGAGGAATTCGGAGTGGTAAAAAATGGAGTCATACATATATGGGGAGATGGAAATGTGGATATTTGAGACTGAGGTTAGTACAGTTGGATCTTTAAAATTATAAGGTTTTTCTTTAAGAAGTGTCTGCTGATTTCTTATATATTTGTTGATTTTTAATTGGCTTTAAATTTTGTTATATAGTCTTAACATTGGAGACTTTGATTTCACTTGAAATATAATTTTGTCTTTTCCAAACTCTTTTAATATTACTTATTATTGGCGTTGTATTTTCGAATAACCATTTAAATATTCAAGACATTTTTAAAAGCTTGCGGGTAATATCACAAAACAAAACACTCGTTAAAAATGTCTCCTCATTTTATTCTTCTGTATTAAGCAAATATTTATTTATTTTTTAAAAGTGTTTTTCAAATTAAAAAAAACTATTGAAATAAAAATAAATATTTATGTTAAAGGTCAATATCTGAACTGAATGTCCACCAGATATAAAATTGCTTAATTTACCTTTTAAATTCAAACACATTTACGCCACAAGGTCCAAGTTAACTTGTCCTTTTAGACTGAACAATGAATGTGATTGCATATCAACTACGTTTCAAGGGGTTACATGAGACCAGATTCAGACACATTTTGCCGAGTGTCTGGTTCTGTGTCTGCGCCGGAAAAGCGGAATAGCGGGGAAAGTGCGGAGAGAAAAGCGGGAGCGGGAAGGGAAGGGAAAGGAAGGGAAAGCAAAGGCCTGCAATGTACAGTAACACAAATCGAAGCGGACACTATAAATAGCCACCCTCCGCGAAGACGAAACAAAAAAAAAGAAGTCGAAGACGCCGGCTGTGGCGCATCAATATCCATCCATCGCTGGTACTCCTTGTACGAATGGTACCATAGATGGTACTGCTAGTACGGATCTCTGGTTAATCCAGTGCGTGGGGCAGGGGGAGTGGGAGGGGGCAGGGTGGTGACTCAAGACGGGTAGGCTATTCCCTTGACTGCCGGACGGTTGGCTAAATGAAACACATTCGAAGCGACATTAAGTAAACAGTCTAGCAACCATGTCAATGTCAAACGCACTCGCCGCCGCTGCCGCAGTCGACGTCGCTGCTACCGCCGCTGCCTCTGGCTCTGTCTCTGCCCCCGCCGCTGTCGCTGCCTCTGTCGGCGTCGCAGTCGCAGTCGGGCACATGTGCGTAGCCATGTAACGGGAAAAGAGGCCGTGTGGACACCGCTGGCAGGAGCTGACACACACAGCCCCCTACCCCTCACCCCACAGGCTTCCCCTTCCCACAATCCCACGCAGCCCCCCACCACCGGTATTCTTTGTCCGCCACAGTAAAGACACCAAAAGAATGAACAACGCAATTATGCAACAAGTCTACAAATATCTTCCCAACTTTAAGGGCAATGACTTTCTTTACCTTACATTGTTCAGCTATCATATATATTAATCCTTATTAAAAAAAATGCAAAAAAACTAATTAATTATCGTTTGAATTAATTAAATTATTAAAAAAAAAAAACGTAACATAAAACTAAAGGACCAAACATAATAATGAATAAATAAATAAAATAATAATGAAGAAAAAAACTGTTTAAGCGAAAACCTTACAAACCAAAATTTAAAGATTCAAAATGTGTTGCAAAATCCAATAAAGCATATCTTTTAAATAAACATCTGAATTTAAATTTGTCGAACAACTATAAAAAATCTTATTTATGAAAAAAAAATTTAAATTTATAAAAAAAAAGGAATATTTAAACTAAATAAACTATAATTCGAATATAAATATGTTGAAATTAAACAAAATCTGGTGAAACAAATTATTATATGGTATATATAGATTTGGAAATATTAGCAATAAGTATACTTTTAAATAATATTATCTACCATCCAAAAATCTTCGTTGGTTTAAGTTTTAAAATTATGCTTTTAGAGTTCAATTAATATATTAAATTTATATATGTTGGTAGATAAAATAAATACAATTACTTGGACGTAAATAAATCAACGAAAATTGATCGAAACGCATAATTAGCCCATAAAAGATGAATCAGTTATCGAGTGCATACTATAGGATATATATCAGATGCAGGAGTTGTCGCCTCAGTGGCATCCTCACGGTCATCAGCGGCAGATGATGAAGAAGAAGAGAAGGAGGAGGCGGAGGCGACCACGTCCATCCATCCATAGGCGGAAAGAGAGGGGAGATCCCAGAACTCCAGCTCGACGGATGCGCATGTTTATTTTAGTCCATGTGCTCCATGTGCGCTGCACTGCGTCCCACCAGTCATAAGAATTTATCTATTTCGGTACCAAAATGTTTCGAGGGTCCCCTCGCCCACCCCCCTCGTCCCATTTCCCCCACTTTCCCCCCCCCCCCCCCACTCCATTTTCCACAATGCCAAAGTCAAGTTCAACGGCGATCGCACTCCTCTGACAGTTTCCCGTTATAGAATTATCTGAAAATGAAAACGCATCACCACATCCTTGGGCAATAAATGCGTAGCAATCGTTTCTGGGGCCAGCAACTATTGGATAACTTCTAAATGGTGTTTTCTTCCAGGGAGGGCTGCAATTAAAAAGTAAATATATTGTGCTATAACTCGTTATTATTATTAAATATTTCGGTGTCTTTTAGATACAGTTCCACTTATTTAATCACTGATTTGCTGTCACTGCTAGACACATAAATGTCATATAATTTCAAAGGAGAAAACATTTTCTTTAACGTTTCTTGGTGTTTAAGCTCTGTGTATGATTTATCAAGTAATTTTTTAGGAAAAGATCTGAGTGTCAATTAGCTTTAATACCAACGAAGTTTTGTGTTAAATACAAAAATTTATTAGCTGCATACAACATACCTATCAGTAAAAATCGGACTAAAATCTGACTTGGAGCCAGACTATTTTAAGACCTTTACCAATTTTAAATAAATATTCCAACAACATTTTTAATAATTTAAGAACCCAAATTTATGTACTTTGAAAGTGGATTGATTATTTTTTCTAGCATCAAAATTTTAAATTATTTGAATTAGCTGTGAAAGTACAGCCTTAAAAGCTTCAAAATATTCACTAAAGTATTTTTGGTTTCATGACTATACATTTTTATTTGAAATGGTTAGTTTTACATAAATTCTTTTTAAAAAATCATTATTTTTACATACTTTTCGTTTAATAAAATATATAAATATATATAAAAAAAAATTGTTATCACAGTGATGAGCTACTCCGCCAAAAATTGTTTCCCCGTCCCTCAGGAAAACCCTCTGGAAATCACTCTTCAAACAAGAGCCCAAAAACCATTTGCAGCCCTCGAGATGGTTGGCTATGTTCTGTTACTTTGTTGCCGCTTTTTTTCGCCTGTGCGCAATTCAATAAAATAAATCTCAACCGCAAACAAAGTGTTCGATTCAATGGACAGCGGCCGGCTGTTGGATTGTCCGGAATTTGAATATGGATTAGGTAAATCGTGCGTGCAGCATTGCATACGCCAAAACTCGCATACCTCACGCCCCTGAATTTGCATTTTGGAACACACAACTCGGAACTCGAAACTCGAAACACTGCCGAAAATCTCGACTCTCGGACCCTCGGACCCTCGGACAATCGGTGGAGGAAAATGGGAATTTAGCGGGCGGCAAATTGATTTTATCGCCGTGCCAAATGCGTCAGATGCCAATAAAACAATTTGACGGTTCGTTCCTCGACCATTGTTTTCCGATTCCTCGTTCTCCCCCATCTCTTTTTTGGGCATCGCTCTTCTGTGGGCAAAAACAATGATCCAAAGTCAGACGTAGGCAGCCAAGTGACCGGCAAAATTATTATATGAATAGCGACCGAAACTCTAAAATGCGGTATGGGCATCTTTGATGTCATTGCGCTGGGTAATGGAGGCTTAAAGATGTTGGAAAATATTAATTAATATTTGTTGAGTGCTGTAGTGGATCAATAATGTTTTGAAAAATGACTTCAAATTACGGACTTAAGGGCTTCTTGAAATATTTGGAAAATCCGCCGTACTATAAATTCTTAAGTAATACAAAAATTGTAATGTGTATATAACATCGCGCTGTGTAATGAAGGCTTTAAGGGCCTGGAAAATAATTATTAAAATTTGTAGAGCAATGTAAAAGTGTTTTTTTTTTTTGTATGTTTTCTTTAAATTAATGGTTGATACGCTACGTAAAGTATTTAAAAGCCATTCATGTTGTTAAGGACTTAAATGATTTGTAAACTTAGTTGTAATTCATAGATGACATGGTAAATATTTTTGCAAGGCTTTTTAAGATACAGATACTTGAAGATACAATTTATTACAGTAAGTGATGTTTACAAAACCTATTTTTTTGGATGTTTTTAAAATGTATTACAATTTGAGTTAATGCCATGAATATTTGGTAATATTAACGATCTGTAACGTTATTTAAAATGTTCAATAACCCAGATTTAAAGAATTTGACTATTTTCCAAAGAAATAAAACATATTAAGATCTTACAAGTATAACAATAATACTTTGAATATTTTGAAATATAAACGACGTTTTTAAAAAAAAACCCAATAGCTTGGTTTGTAATGTTTGCACTCTATATTCTCTTGATAAATATTGATTAGACAATAGTTGTTGTTATACCAATAATTTCACTAGTTCGCCAGCCTAATTTTCCCACCGTTCCAAAAGGGAGGAAGTGCGGGCAGGACATTATTGACAGGGGCGTCATCATCCGTACCGAATTGCCTGACAAGTGCTGCGACAATTGTTTTTATGATCCCGATCCCAATTTGCATACGGCTGGAAGACAATTGGCCTGATTGTGTGTGACTGGCATGTCGATATAAACAGTAGTCCATGTCACTCTTTACTATATATGGCATGTATGGAATAGGGTTTTTGCGTACATCACGCTGATGTGGGAGGTTTTGGTGGCGGCAAGAGATTGCGTTAATTAGCAGCCTGGTGCGACCATGGCGAATTCTGTCGATCCGGGACAAAAGATCCAAGCTGATTGATTCCGATTTGATGGACAGATGAGGGCCACAACCAGGGGAACGTGTTGCCGCTGTCGAAAAGGAGAAAGGAGCAGGGAGCAGGACCACCCGGATCATGGGCCATTGAAACCAATACGTCAAACGTGAGATTACATAAAAACCGCAAAAAATCTCCAAAACAATGGGCAACCAGAGAGTAGGAAAAATGAAGAAAAAAAAAAAAAACAACACAACACAACACACAACGCTGACCTTTCGCTCGGCTTTGTCCTGACGCAAATACTCGTAAAAAATGGAGAAGACGACGACGACGACGACGAGCCAGCATGTTAAATATTAAATCGTCATATAGGTATATATGGTTTTTTTTCGGGTTTCTGCACGTACCGCTCGCCGATTTCCTGACAGCCTCCCAATGCGCACAATGGACTTGGTCCAAGGATCTGGTCCTCGTCTTCATCCTCATCCTCAGCCTCAGCCTCAACCTCGTCTTCGTGTTCTTGATTCCGATTCGGATTCGGATTCTGATTCCGATTCTGGCCACCCGGCAACAAAGGACCTTTTGCAGCAGGGGCAATCGGTTGGCAAAACATTCGTTTTGGGGTCGGCAAACGGTCTGCGAAAAAGGCAGCTGTGACAGCCAGCGGATTTCGGTGCTAAAAAAGGCACTTAACCCATTGATCAGCATTAGCAAGTGAGCAGAGTCAATTTTATGCTGGAATAATAGAGAATATTCTGCTGCACATATACATACAATCTGGCAAAAATACATTTAAATACAAAGTGCAGAAGCTTTCTGTAAAATTACAATAGCCATAGCATAACTTTATAAATTCAAACAAATATACTTTCGATTTCAATCTTATAGTTATAATTTCTTATACCATTCAGTCAATAAAATAATTTCAGAGACCAAAAATAATCGTTTTATTCAAGAATTCTTTAATTTTTGCAATAATTTGTTTCCAAAATGGTTGATTTTGATACACTTTGTGGGCAAAAGATAAAAGAGTTCTGTTTGTTTTCCACAATTTGGGCTATTTTTATACACATTGTGGACAAAAAAAAGTTATATTTATAAATTATACTCACAGTAGTCCTTTTAAATATATGGTATCAAATAATAATTATTTTCGTTATGTTGCGTTAAGTATTTGTTAATGGTAGAAATTAAAATCGTTGTTTCTTAATGGATTTGCTTTATTGTTTTTCAATGTCCGTGTAGGAGTATAAGATGCGTATTTTTTATAAAGAACTGACTTTATAGATCCCGAACCTTTATGATCCAAAATATGTTTATGATATGTGTTACCCGTTTATATTAAAACAAATAGAATTGCCGTTACACACTTGAATTTCGACTTAAAACATCTTGAAGGCATATATTACGATCCCCAGACCCATCGACAACCCTTTTTCGAGCTGCACGTGCACCAGAGTTGCCATAAACCCATCCAACTTGCAATGTTCGCCACGCTGAAAGACACTTGAGATGTTATATGTGGGCTGTAGATCCCAAAGATCTGAGATGTGCGACGACAGGCTGCAACTGCAGGATGTTATGTTTATCATTGTCAATTGGATCTCGGGTTCTGCATGGCGTCCATTGCGGGTGGGTCCCCGTTTCCATCCAGAGGCACATGTGCATCTGGGTTCCCGTTCAATAAACACGCTCCATCGTCTAACCCAGCTAAAACAAGAAAGAATACCATCACAGCTCGAGCATTTTATTTATGACATCTTCAAGCGCGACAAAAAGGGATCTCGAATTCCTTCTTCTTGGAGATATATGGGGAAGTCAACAGAAAAATGTACAGTTATGCAGGTCCACTCGAAATTTATGAAAACATAATGAACTAAAGTCGATACGTTTCGAGGCTAATTTCGAATTATAAAAGAAAATTAGTGTTTCTTTATAAATTATATTCCTACAAAATTGATACCAAATTTTGTTTCCTAATAAATATGTTGGATTTTAATAATGACATAAAATAAGACAAGAATTTGCCACATTTAATATAATATGTTCACTATAGATTTAATTTTATTGATCCATTGTGTTTTTTAATATTTTTTCTTTGTATAAATAGATGTTATCATATTTCAAATACCGGCGCTTAAGAAAATATCATGAAATTCCTGATTTAATCACTCATCCCTTTATGTTATTTTCCCATTTTCTGCGCAAGCTTAGGTCATCATATAATAGGCAATTAGGAATTGTTCAACAAGGGTTCTCACCTCTGACCCCAGTAACAATTGACCCTACGTATCCTATCAAATTTCCACTTTTCTCGAACAACTTCTAAGAAAATCGCTCGCTCGACTTCTTTGACCAATTCGACCCTTTTCCTTGCCCATTTTTCCTCCTGTGTGTATATCCTGATTTGCATATGTGTAAGCGGTGTATGTGTGTGTGCCACTCACATGTGTGCACTGGTGTGCGTTTGTCCATAAAAACCACCCCGATGGTAACCAATTCGAGGCTTCCAATTGGCATTTACGTTTGCGCGTGTCCAATAAGCATACTGCCGCCATCTGTGGGCCAACGGCCGAATCTGGCTCGGCCAACAGGTGGCGTTTGGTGGTCATGCGGTAAGTTGGTTCTTACAACTCATTAAAACTCGAAGAGTACGATCGATTTAAAATAATTAAGAAAATTATTTACTTTTGAAGAACGCCGTTAAGGATGTATTAACAAGGACCATAACATTAAATTCTTTGATGGTAATTTAATTATTTGAATAATATAAAAAAATTCAAGCAGATTAAAAAAAGAAAAATGTTGCCGTGTATAAAAAGGTTGACAAATCGTCTAACTCAAGTTTTAAGATGATTCGGTATTCATAAAATAAATCGCAGTTCTAAAAAATTATTAAACAAGTAAATTATTGAAATCAAAATATCAAGTCGTCTTCAAACAAGTAAAAATTAACTTAACTTAAAATGCTACTTCTGTGAATAATTTTTAGTTAATAATTTAATATTTTAAAAATGTTAAGAAAATACAAAATCAGAAATGGATAGCTAATAATTGTAAAATGTGGCTCTTATTGGAAGACTTCTTCTACAGCTGCTATAAATTGTGCCATAATTTAAGCCGAAACGATCGAGCACCTAAAAGTAGGCACCACGCGATCGGTGCCATAAAATCCTCTGATTGTGTGGCCGTAAAAACTTAGTACAGTCGCAAACCCAATCAAAATCCGATCGATTTCTGGTCCATCATCAAAAGTGAGTGTGTGGGTGAGTGGGTGGCGTAGATGGTTAGGCGTTTAAGTGGGTGGGCAGGTGGTGGGGCCATCGTGTATTGTTGTTGCTGTCAGACTTGCCGACCATCCCCTAAACGGGCGTCCAAAACACATGCACATAAGCCCATATATGACGGGCCATGGCATGTACATAGCACACACACACAAACACACACACATCCACAAGCACAAACACACAGTGGCAAGGACGAAACGGTTACAATCGAAACAAACACACACATATATAGAAGTGAAAGGACAAAAAGGAGCCACCCTCGCTCGCCGTTTACATATGCCCTGGGTTGGTTTTTTGGCAATGCCAATGCCCGGTGGATTTTGAATTTTTGCAAGTAGAAGTGATGGTGGTAGCAGTGATGGTGGTGTTGGTGGGTGGGTGTCCCTTTCGGGTGGTGGCGGTCGACTGGTCACACGGGCCAGTGGTGGGTTTGTTATTCATTTCGCAATCGCAAACGCAAACCACCCTTTCCGCCCCCTGCGGAAATCGCCCTGAATAGTCCTGGATACCTTCCTCTTCAGCTCCTGTAAGTCCCAAGCAACATTGTTCGCGAAAAAAGGACATTTTATGTGTGTGCACCATAAAGGCATTAGCATTATCGCTCGTTATGTCCCGAAGAGCCCCCCGCCCACCGCTTACCGCCCACCGCCTCCCCCCTCTGTTTGTCCACCCTCCGAATCCTGAGCGGCATATGCAAATGAGCCGAGGCTGTGTGGCAAAAGCCATCAATATCCAGCGCGTCTGGCAGCGCAAATTCAAATCCAATAATGCTAGCCAAGCGGATCTGGACTAACGAGAGTGGCTATAGCGGTGGCTGCCTGCACGACATGCATATAAGGAAGGTTGGCCAAGGGTTACTGCGAAAAGGGAGTTCCGATAGCGGGAAAATGGTTAATCAAAGTTGATAGGAAAATATATAATTGTAGTCAATGGCCAACTAAAGCAGTTCATTACATTAACAGATACATTACTGAATCATTTAAATTGAATGCCGGACTTTTTCTGATCTTTATACAAAAGCGGAAAATATATTTTAAAAATATTTCTCCAGAAAATACATTTTATAACACTTCTTCCTCTTTAATTTTCTTTATTTATCCTTTTGCGTTTTTTTGTCGTACTTATACTATCTAAGCATATTTAAGTTTCAAGCGCAGGTGGCTTATAAATATCTCCAAATGTGTTCGAATTGGTTTTAAAGAAAGGTGTGACTTTTAAATCTTAAATACTAAAATGATTAACGGTATTATGTATTAATGGCCACTGTATTTTTTAGAAAAACCTTACAAATGTACAAAATAATTTGGTATATGTATATACATCAAAGATATATTTAAAAATAATTTAATTATTGCCTTCTTTTAGACCGTTTTCATTCGACTTTCACCTACTAGATATCTTCCAAGTCTTCTTGGATTTCTTAAGTAAAGTTTAGTAAAGTTTAACTCTCTGTATATTTTTCCCAAGCAAATGCAGAGTATTTATACAGCGACTCGACTTTCATGATTACCCTCAATGGCCGCTAATGCTGGCCGAAGTGCCCCCTTTCCTTTGATTTTTCCACATTTCGCCCGACATCTTCTGTCCTTCTCCCGATATCTCCGTCTCTATTTGGACCAGAGTCCCTCGGAGAAATGGGGAAATGGGGGGAAACCGAGGAACGTGTACTCCCAGTTTTCCACCAAGCGAATTGGATCCGAAGTCTTCAGTGTGTGTGTGTGTGTGTGTGTGTGTGTGCTTGTGTGGGTCGGTGAGTGTGCGATGTATGGCAATAGGGATACATACGTGTGTATGTAAGGACATCACTCGCACACACACACGTTCTCGTATTTCGGCGCTCATACATAGATTTTATGTACTGGCAAGTTGCCAAAGCGCATTAATCTAACGACCACATCCGGGCACACACAAAAGGGGCTGAAAATAGGGGGGAAACGCCGTGGAAAATGGGAAAATGTGGACGGTGGAAGACTACTCCTTATTCGACTGCTTATCCTGGGACTGTGCGAGTGTCCCTATGCCATTGCTTATGCTTATGTCCTTCGCATATTTGTCATTCGCCTCTTGCGAATTTTCCGATTTTCGCTAACGGTCGTCGTGCGCAAACATACATATATATATATAAATATATTTGTATGTACATACTTATATATATCTGTATATAGGGAATGTTCGACGTGGTGGGCTGGCGATGTGTTTGCGAGTGTTTTGCATATCAGAAATATAAATCACTTGGCATCAGACCAAAGCCAAAGCCAACGGGAAACCCGCCGTCCAGGAAAACCGAATCCTGCCCAGACTCCTTCCAGCTGATCTTGCACATCAACCATTCCATTTTCTATTTACACAGCAAAATACAATTTTAATAAATTTAAAATTGAGCTTATAACTTGTGTTTTCATATCATAGCACTACTTGGGCAAATGCTAAAAAGTTGCATAAATAAGGTCTGATATAATTAAAAATTTAACATTTCATGGAATATATCAATTTCTATTTAAATTATTAAGCTTAAGTTATATTATAAATATTAGCTTAAGTACATATTTTATGTTTTTGTGTAGATGTTTGCTTCCTAATTTTTTATATTTCAATTTATGTTTACTCTTTGAAAAATTTTAATGATATGATTTATACCTTATCAAGTTTAATGAAAATTTATTTAAAATAAAATTTTGTATGTTGGAAATAAACAAAAACATGTGCAATTTATTTATCAAATGTCAAGCATTTAAAATAACATTTTAGGAAGTTAGTTTAGAATACCTAAATGGATTTCAGTTATTTTTAATATCCATATTAACTATTAGTTTTAAAAAAATGTATTTGCTTGTCGATATACAGATTTTTTTTTGTGCACCATCCACTTGTTTGCCCAGCAGCCACTTGAATCCCCAGGGAAAGGCGGAAAAGTGGGTGGGAAAAATCTCGCTCTGCGGAAGGGGCGGCCATCGAATGGGAATTTACCGTGAACTGCAAACTTTTTGCGAATGCTAAAAATTTACCCAGATTATTTTTGCCAGGCCACAGAAATAGCGTTTGGAAAGACAGATAGAGAGGCGGCCCAAAGCCACCCAAAAAAAAAAAAAAAAACCACCCAACCACCCAATCACTCACCCACCGAAACATTTTTGCCGCGAATGTTTCGGTTAGCAATTCGAATTCCGAAGCAGTACAGTTGAGTATGGAAAATGGAATTTTCCTCGCAAACATGTTCGTATGTGTGTGTGTGCGCATGTACAATACACAATGGCGTCTCTTACACACACACACACACACATATGAGAAAAACCCTACCCCTCCACCACCCACACATCGATACATACCGAAGGGAAACTGGTTAAGGAAAATGAAGAAAGAAAATTCCAACTTAAGAGGTCAGCAAATCGAAGTTATTTAGGGGATAAAATACGGGAAAACAAACCATCACAGATGACTACCATTTGTGAGGGGATTTTAGGCTAAAAATGAAGTAAAATAGCAATTTTTCACCCCCGAAACGAGATGACCACACCCTCCCCGATTTTCTGACAGCGGACACGAGCCTAATCCCATATACACATATATATATGTATGTATATAGTGTGCAATGTGGGTAGTTTGCCAGGCGGATTTTTTGACCAATGTGCTGGCTGCATTTGCGATGCGAGATATGCGATTTGGGAATTTGGACAGCAGGCACGAGAAGCGCAAAAGGATGCAGGATGCAGTCTAGAGGCAACATCCTGCGGCCTGTCGCGGCGATGGCGTCGCATCGGCGCCTCTGCCAAAGGAAGCTCAGCGATTTGCCGCACTTGGGGAAATCAGATTATGACAGGGAATTTTATTTAAATCGCAACTTGATTTAAACTAGAGTTTCCTTAAGTTCAAACATTGATTTTCAGCATTGCAATGTTTTAAACATTTTAACTGAGATTTTAAAATGGTTTCTTAATTTAATTTAGTTCGATTTCTGAGAGTGAGGCAGTAATTTGCAAAAGCATTTATTTTGAATATGCTTATAATTTATTTATTTGCTTCTATAAAAAACATTTTATCTGAGTTAAATTTTTTTTTTAATCTTATCTTAAAATGATATAACAAATTGCCATGTCTTTAATATAAAACTTAATATAAATACACACATTTATTGTAGTAATATACAATATTTAAATCACTTAAAAAACTTTATACAAAGCTATATTAATTTTTTTTTTTAAATGTACAAATACATACAAAAGTAACATATTTTTCAATAGCTTACAAAGTATTCATGAACAAAAAAAACTTAAATTTGCAGAGTAAACTTTAAGTCAACTAAAAATGCACAATTACAATATGTGTGTTCTTAAAGCCATTTAATCAAATTATTCATTTTGTTATTCTTATATCACAAAAAAACGTATTATGTTAGTCACTACTATAATTAACAGATTTTTATTTTAATCATTTCGTCATAAAAATATATTCATTTGCCTTACCCCTTAATCTAGCATTTATCTGATACTTTCCAGTTGTTGGCTATTGCCAACTAATTAAGTCCATCAAACGCTTAACCTTTGACCCTGAAATGCGAGCAACACCACGAAAAAAAAATAAAAGAAAAGCTTGAGAGACAGACAACAATTCTGAGGAATTTTTCCCGGAAAATCGAGCGGAGCCAGCTGATAAATTATGCAGTGACCGGCGGTGGAAGGGGCTGGAAAAGTGGGCGAATGGGTGATGCTGTGCAATTTTGCGAGTTCATTTGCCCCTGCCTGCTACTTCATCACTTTCACTTTGTCTTGCCAAAGAGGAGTTGCCAACTTGTTGCTGAGACATTTTTTCCCGCCCCCTTCTTTCTCCACTTTCTTCCAATTTCTCTTTCCTCTATTTTCCCCTCTCTTCTTGATTTCTGCCCCCCCCCCCCCCCCCCCCCCCATCCCGTTCTCCTGCTTTTCTTATCTCATTTGAAATTATTTGCTTTAATAGCGGGGCGAACAAAAGTCAGAGGATGAAACAAAATACGTATAAAAGCCACCAAACGGCGCCCACACCTTTCTCTTTTCGCCAGCCAAATAAAAAAGTTTTTCATTACATTTCCCACTTCCGGGCGGCAGAAAAAAAAAATTAAACTCTCGAACGCGACGACCTTGAAAAATGCCAAACAAAACAGAAATAATAATCGTAATAATAATAAAAATGGCTGAAAAGAGCGAGCAAAATAAATCAGTCTGCCAGTCAGCTTTCTCCCACCCGCCCACTTTCACCTCCCACCTCCCGCTTAGCGTAATTCCTAACAACACCAACGACAACATCTAGCTAAGGGAAAAAAAACTTCCGCAGACGTTGGTTGAACAAAAAAAAAAAAGAAAATATGGTAACTGGTGGGTGGCTGGTGGCTCAATGTCGTCAATTAGAGACTCATTACGCTTACATTGCAGACGGCGGGCAGACTTAATTTTTTCCCTTATTTTTTCTCGTCCTGCATTCTTTTATTGTTTCCTTTTTGTTTTTTTATTTTTTTTTTGCCTCTACTGCCGCGTTTTCCTTTTATTTTTAGAAGAAGTGGAAGAGCAAAAGCAAAAAAAAAATTGTTTCATTCATGAAAAGAAAGCTTCGGGAACTTGGACAACTTTTGGTGTTTCCCCAGAGTGTTTTTTTCTTGTCGTTGTTCTGTATAGTTACGTAAGCGTCTAAATTGAGGGGACTATGAACACAACACCATGGGATGATGGGCTTAATAACTATAAATAAATTACTGCAAGTTATTTAATTAACCCTAGAGTGTACAAAATGAAGCATATCTTAAATTGTTTCATAATACAATAAATCTGTTCAGACAACCGAAATGCACGGATTGGAATATGCGCCATCAAAATTGTTTTTCATTTGTAACATAGCCATAATATTATCCGGTATGAAATATAAATATTTACTTTTAAAAATGAAATATATGCAATAAGCATAGTTAAAGTAATTGAAGTTTAGATATTAATAAATGAAAATAAATATGTTGTGTTAATATTATAATAATATACGAAGTGCAATAAAATTTTAATTTAAAAGACAAAAGAGGTATACACTTTTATTAAATTTCTTGTAATGAGTAAAAATAGCTTTATAATTTATTTAATAGTTAAACAAATTTACCCAAACTTATCGCATATTTTATTTAATGTTAATGACCTAATGGTAAAAGTATTTGCCATTTATATGCCATTGAAATGCCTAGTAATTTCCACTGTGCAAGGCCGTTGCCGACAACGCTGCCTCAGACTGTAAATAGATGGAAAATTGTGGCATTTAAAATTAAAATTCAAATTGAGACTTGACTTGGCAAGGACGTGCCAGACACCCTGCCACGCCGCCCCCTCACCTCGCCATCCCCCCTCAGCCCCCCTCACCACCAGACTCTCGCCTCTCCAGCCATTTTCTATTTGCATTTCGCTTTTCTTTTACACAATTTTTTCAGCGCGTTTTTGTGTCGCATTTTTATTTTATTTTTTTTTTTGTCGAAGTGGCAACGAGGGGGAACATTAAAATGAGGTAACTTGTTGCGGCAGCAACAGTTGGGCCAACTTTAAGTGACCTTCAACACGGTGATAGACACGGGACCTTCCCAAAAGTGCCTCGAAACTAGGAGCAGAGAGAAAAAATTACAAAAAAAAAGATTGCGTAATTTATGCCGAGTAGCGTGCACTTCGAGGACACTTAAACACACGACGGGGTCGCCAAAAATTTTTAAATAGTTTTTCAGGACAGAGAAAAAATCGCTGGAATGGCGTGAAGACCACTTGAATAATTTACATTTCCTTTGGATGCTGATTGGTGGTGGTGGTGGTAGTGCAGAAACAGTGGTTGCCTATCAGACGAGCGGCTCAGCGGGCAGCGTTGCCAGCTGCCAGGATTCAGGACTCAGAATTCGGGCCACAGGACATGCTATCGATGATCCTGGCAGGCGACAGTGTGTGAAGAAGTTCCAACTCGGACTCGAGTGGCTGCTCGTCACGCTGCGATCTGGAATCTTGAATCTCGAATCTGTATTCCGGGTCCTCGTCGTCAAAATTGGAATCGCGATAAGCAGCCACTGAATACATTAGCCCAAAATTGGTCCTTAAAAGGGAGTCACTATAACATTCAGAAAATAAAAAGTGGTGTAAACTTTACAAACGAAAAATATAAAATTTACAATATGAGTAAAAAAAATAAGATTGTAAACTTATTTATTTTAAAAACAATTTGTTGCGCAATGTCAGATTAATTTCTGGTGTAAATTTATTTAATAATTTATTAACTAATTTAAATTGGGATATTAGATATTGCTTTTTTTAGAAAAAAATCATTCTAAGTCATTCAATATATGTTTGAGTACACAAATACAATATGATTATAACTTTTACAAATTCCAAACTGAAATTTAAAACCTCATGTATAACATAGTTTTATGAACCAGTTTTTAATCAGTTGACTCAGGATATTTTGCAGTAAAAAAGGTAACATTTATATGAAGTTTAATAACAAACTATTAATTTGAGATAAAGCTATAACTAAACCAAAGTATTTGTTGCGGGTAGTAGTTACCTTAATGCAAGTGAATGATTGGCTTCGAAACTTAATTTTTAATAAATAAATAAATAGCTTTTGAGCTGAGGCCTTTAAAAGTGTTGTCTAGGTTGTACTTAGCATAATCTTTAATTAGACGGAATATATATTTTGCCGATTTGGTGCGCCCCTTATCAAAAATGTAGAGCCCTCGCTCACACATGTTCCACATTCGCATTCGTTGCGCTCCAGTTGCGATGATCAAATCGCGGAAATTAGATAAGGATAAGGATGGGACGTGGTCCTGATATGGGATACTCGCACGTGAATAATATCCTTCGCCAAGAAGCCGGGAGTAATAATTTCTGCGCCGTTTATGCCGGCGTGTGTGTCGAGTTACACACACTTACCCTTCCCATCTGGCGTTTATTTTTTCATGATTTCGGGATGGGGTGGGGGGTGGGTGGGGGGAAAGGAGTCCTCATCGCTGCCAATTTGCATGGGTAATAATTCTCGGGGAACTGTCGCGCACCGCTACCGTTACATTTCTCCCGGTCGCCTGTCAATCGCTCTCAAAGGGAAATTTATACCTTTTTCGAATTTTAATTAAATGGTCGACACATCTCCGTACTCTACTCCGTTTGCCTATTGCGATTTTTCCAAAAAAGGGCGGTGGGGAGGAAACAAAAATGTAAATGTGCCTTCCTTCTAATTGCGGCGCACACAAGAAGGGTTATGCACACTACATGCACACATCTTGGCCGTGGTAATCCTTTGGGCGATGCATCCCAGATAATTGACGGCGAGAAATTTACATGCACTTCCCGATTGCCAACTGCCAACTGCCAACCCCTTTTCCCCGGACTTTTCCTCCGGAGACACCCCACCTCGTCGTGTGGTTTTCCTTTGGCATTTTGGGCATGTAATTTGATTACGCAACGGAGCAATGCAGGTGAGAGCCTGCGAGTTAGTTTCCCAGGATCGAAGGTGCGTTTTCCCTTTGACGCGGGTCATGCAAAAATCTTTTTGGCGCAAAAGGATGCGGATGCGCGCAGGCAAATTCGCAGACTTATTTCTTTCGCACGATCGACGATCCCTTAAGGATTTTTGCATGCCAGCAAAAAGGATTGCGGCTTATTGAATGTGATTGACAGGCTGTGTGCCTTAGAGGTATGGAAATTGATTTGGAAATTAGAAAATTAAGCCATGGGAGAGTTCCGCTTCTATTGTGCAAAAACATTAAAGGCATTAGGTGCTCTTTACAGCATTTTATTTCATGTTCTGCTCAAATAAAAACTATAAAGTCATAGGTAAAGTAGTAAAGGTCTTATAAATTTGTTAACTTTTTCCCAAATGATTTCAAAAACTATTTAAATAAAATAAAATGAATATGTTGTGGAAACAAGAACGGAAAGGCAATCAAAAATTAAGGACAAAAGTATTAAAATATTTTTATGAACACATTGAATATAATCAATCCCCTGCTAAAGAAATATTTACTTTTCATTGTAGCACAAAAGTATTTATAACTTACATTAAAGTATAAGTAAACACACATGTCGGATATAAACGAAAAACTTAACAATATATACAGCCCCTTGATTTAACTTCTATCGATTTCGTCTGACTTGAATTGTCCCACATTTTGGCTAATACGAAAATAATTATATTGATTACAATCAATCTGCAAATTGCCAACGCAATCAATGAAAAGTTGAAAACTCGTTGCGTTGCAAAAAAAAAAAACAGCAGCCAAATAATGTTGATGGTTGTCAAAGGATCCTGAACTCAACTGTCGTAATTGAAAACTGTACCTTCCCACCCACACTCACAGGCACACACAAACACACACACACAAGTGAGCGAGAAAGGTATGTGTGGTAGAAAGAGAGAGCTTCACATCACACGTCAACGAAAAGTATTGACTTTTAACTCAAACACCCAACCACCCAGAATTCGACCCCATCCATTCCAATTCCCTAAGCTTTTTGTTCTTGTTATTAGAAGCGAATGTGTGTGCGTGTCTGTGTGTCTAAGTGAGTGTTTACGTATACAAACACACACACACACACACACCCAAGCACAGGCATACATCATTTGTCGAGCCAGCGAATTTCACTTCATTTGCTCAAAGTTTGCGCCATTAACATATTGAAATCGATTTGCATGCGGCAAAGTCATGGGGAGTGGGAAAGAGAGGGGCATATGGAGAGCGAAAGAGAGGGTGAATGTGGGCTTAATTAGGAGCCAACTCTCACATATGTACATATGTTCATTTGCGTATAAGTAAAACGCAAATGTATGCGAAGGCCCTCTGGTCAAAACGCCCTTTTCTGTATGCTACGAAAACTTCACTCACAATTCTGTGTGTGGGTGTATATATATTACATACCATACTGCCTGTCAATATATGTAAACTGTGTGTGTGTGTGTGGGTGAGCTCACATATGCTCGCATATTGGCAAGATGGCCGCTCGGCTCGCTAAAATCCCACGAGCCGAATGGAGGGGAAGGCAAAAGAGGAGCCTTCTCTTCATTTGCCAGCATCAAAACTAATTTATGCGAATGTCGGGCAGGTTTTCGAGGGTTTAAATGGGGGGTGCCGGGGTTTTGGTGTTACAAAATAAAGGGGGTGGGTGGGCCTGGAACCATGGGTGGCTAAAGCTGCGGGCTTAATCACCTAGTTGCCTAGCCCAACTCACAGGATACACAGATAAGCACTCAGAAAAAGAATAACATCTGCCTGCTGGCATCTCAAGTTAAGTGATTGAGTCCGGGTTTGAATATCAAAATCGCAAGAAATTTAATTTATCTAGCTACCCTATCAATATCAAACATCAAAGGACACGTATATATTGACCATATTTAATTAAGATTAACTTGACTTTGTAATTTTTGTAATGTTACTCCAATAAATTTAATGAACAAACTCATCTGTGTAAAAGAAAGAAGCATCTTGATTTTATTATTTTTAAATGAATTACTCAGCTTATTTTTTTTAGAAATTTACAAAGTAATTTTTTGTATAATAATGTATAAATATTATCATACAAATTAAGGTAACTCAAATTATAATTTATTTGAAGAGTATAAAACATAACAGTTTTAAACTTAATAATATAATAAAAAGCTTATTACACCAACAAGTAGTTCATTTTTAAAGTTTTTTTATATTTACGGTACTTACATAAACACTTTAAAGTACAGTAAAACAACAAAAGTATAAAAATGATAAATGATAAAAACGATAAAAATATGCTTTAAAATTCAAATAGCTTACAAATTGTGAGTATTTTGTAGGAAACATGCATATAACTCAGTTTTTGGATATTTTTCTAATTTAAATTATCTAAATGGACTTATTGTTTTTTTTTCAGTGTTTACTCAGGAGTTTACGGGGAGTGTGTATGTGAACTGGTCGCCATTAAGGCAACGCATCAATTTTCCCTAAACGAATAAGGGGAAGTTAGTGGGTGGGTGGCTGATGGGGTGATGGGGTGTCAGTGGGTCTCTTTGGCAATGGATCCAAGTGGGTGGCAGTGGGGCATTTCTGGGCGACCAAGTGGCCAACGGCGACGTCGACTGCGACAGCGGCAGCGACCGCTATGTCGGCGCACCCTTTTAACCGAAAAACCTGCGCAGCGTTTTTGGGGTTTGCAAATGGGGAGGTGGGTGGGTGGTCTCAGTGGGTGGGGGGAGGTCATTGAGTGGTTGTGGACCCAACGCTTGTGTGTGGGCGGCCGAGATTCTGGCCCGAAGTCGTCTATTGCCAGAGTGACAGCAATGGCATCCCAACACACATACACCTACACACACAGTACTGCAAAAGGGGGCTATATGTCTATATACACACATACACATATGTGGCGCCCATGTGTGTGACAGAGAGGGCTGTCTTTTGGGGGAGCGGGGGATAGAAAGAGAGAGCGAGAGCCATCCTCGTTTTTAAGGGAAGCAAAATGTATTGCTCATCGAAGGCTATCGAATGTGGTCGTCGTTTTCTCGCTCGCGATTCTCTGCCCACATCGCTGCCGGCGTCGCTGCCTCTGTCGACGTCGCTGCCGGCGCAGAACAATGGAGCTGGACGAACATGTTGCGTCGCATGTGTGTGTGAGTGTTTGAGTGTGAGTGTGTGTGTGTGTGTCCTGTCCATCCGTGTGCGTCCATACACACACATGTGTGAGCCACCCACATGCGCATCGTTGTTGCTGTCTGTCTTTTGGAACAAACACCTCCCCCCGCCCCCCATTTGCCACCGACTGGCCCATTGTACCGCCCCCTTTCACCACCCAACGACCCCCCCCCCACACTCCTCCCTCTTTTCTCCTGTTAGTCCGTCTCGGCCAGTCACTTCGTGTTTTATTACTCGCGACCTGCGTACACGAAGATGGCGGCAGCTCCACACAAATCCACACAAACTCACACATGAGCATTGAATATTGGTTGAAACCATCACCCACATATGAGTGTATGGGTATATACAGTCCAGCTTCCATAAGACCGAACCACTTGCCAGCTATGACCTGTACAGGATGGCTTCTCTAAGCTGAACTACCTGTTATTAATCTGAGACACAATTTTCAATTTCTCAAGAATTAGGTAAGTATTATAATTTTATATTTTATTGCATTTCTTATATGATCTTATCCCATCTTTTACTTTTGTAACATATATATTTAATTTATTATAATAAATAACTCACTTATACAAAATTTAGTTTTGTCAATATATTTTAATTATTATAATAAATAACTTTAGAGCCTTGTTATATTTCATTTAATTCTCAGTTCTATGGACCTTTAATTTTAAATTTTATATATATTTTTTGTATTTACTATCCTGGTGCGAAAAGATTGAGCTTATATCTATTGCACTAGTTAAAATGAAAGAACAAACTTATGTATACAACATTAAACCAATGTTATCAGACCTATAAATAAAAAAAAGGCAAAAAATGTTTCCCCGTGTTCTTTATCAAGGTGCTTCAAACAATTTTATGGATTAAAAATGCACTGGGACTTAAATATTGACTTGCCTATATAAAAACTAAAGAGTTAAGTTTATTGTTTTCAAATTTTTGAAAGCTATAAGCTGCTTCAACATGTTTAGAGATTTCTTTTAATTTTAAAAGGTGCTCTAAAACATAGTTTGTAGATTTGAAGAAAAATTGGTGATTTAGAAGTTGGACTGTACATGCGGATGCATACATCGTGGCACGCATTTGGGCACACATTTGTCTGTGAGTGTGTGTATGCGTATGTGTGTGGAGTTGTGCTTTCTGCTTTCTGTGCTTGCTTTTTGCACATTTTGAACTTTCGCTTGCTTTCGCAGCTCCATCTCCATCTCCATTTCCATCTCCACGTTTCCACATCTCCATCTCGCTCGCCATCGTATCTTTAATTGAAGGACTTTTGCGCAGCTCACACACACACACATCGACACACACATATGCGGCTACATCCTTTCTGCGTCTCTCTCTCTCGTGCTCCCTCTTTTTTGCGGACTCTTTCTGGCCAACAGAATGGTCCATGTCAGTGGCTATGTGAAGAATGAAGCAAATGAATATCTCATGCTTATAATGGTCGCCTGGGCGACAACGCCAAAAAAGAGGGTATGCTGTGGTGATGGGGGGAGTAGGGAGGGGAAGGGAGAGGGGTCCTAAGGGGGTGGAAAAAGTGGGTGGTTACTTGTGAGGTGGACTTCAGAAAGGTGGCAAGTTGAAAGATGAGAGGTGGCAGCATGTGTGAAGCTCCAAACAGCAAGTAGCCCTTTGAGCCACCCCCACAAACCACCCAACCTCCCACTCTTCTTTATTGTCTTGTCCCTCTCTATACATGTGTATATATATGCGTATATATGTATGTGTTTTTGCGCACATGTGTGCGAGAGTTGGAAATGGATGTGGATGTGGATGTGGAGAGCACTTTGAAGCATATGCACATTTCGTGCTATCGAAAGAGAGACACAGATGAAGGCACAAGGGGGTGTGTGTGTGTGTGTGTGAGGGTGTGGGTTTCTGGGTGGGTTTCTGCTGGCTAAAGGATGCAAGCAGGGGGAGGGGGTGGACGGGGGGTGGTCCGCGCTGGGCAGAAACTGAAGCTTATGTAAGCCAATACATACACAATGCGTGATATTTATGTGAGCACTTCGCCTGTAATATACATGTGTGTTTGTATGGGTGGCCGATTCATTTGCTGCATACACTCACACTCACACACGCACACATTTATATATGGACCCTCATGTGAATTACTTTTCATATTCGATTGCTAAAAATAGAACAGCAAGTGGTGCAAAAACATATACGATTAATTAAAATGGAGACTCTCAATATAGCACTGAAATCGGTGTGAATATTCTGCGGATTTTTGTGCATAATTAGAGATATTTATTCATCCATCAAAAGTCAAAAATGTTTCGAGAGGCCTATGTTTTGTATATTATATTGAGCTTTATGGCAATTACTTTAGAATTATGAACTTATGGTTCTGGGTCACCATTTGTAGCAATAAAAAAAAATACAAATTATATATATATTTTGTCTCTTCAAAGCCATGTTAAAATTCGTAGAGGTCTCTTTTAGAGACGAGAGTAATTTTCGGGTTTCCTTTTTGCGAGTTGTCAAAAATAACTAACATAAAATGTTTAAATTTAATGCAGATTATAAGAGAACTTAGATACAAACGATAAAAATTAGTAAAGTTAGAATACAGTTTACAATTCCGTTTTTTGCACAAAAAGATTTAGCTAAATAAGGCAATTTTAACTTAAATATAAAAGTCAACAAGTAATTTATAATTTATTGCTATGGCTTTTCAAATTAATTACTGTACAATTTTTAAAAAATATTATAATATATTCAGAAAACTTAATGCTAAGCAAAAAGCACTCAGCAAAACTTCTTGGAAATACATGATATCAAGGAACCCGCATTTCTGCACGGCAAAAGGACATCCCAAATAGTATCGATACCTATCTCAGCCCGCGATAAATTAGCCGAAGGAGTCGTGTCTTATCGCCATCGCAGCCAAATTGAGTGCACTTCACACCTCTCATCTCGAATTACTCGAATTGCCAAAAAGTCTGCACCTCGGAAACCTTTGGATCGGGCTTAAAAAGGGGCACGTAGGGCCCAGATACGAAACCAAATGGAAAATTGGATTTCGAAAAGGGATGCGAGTGGGTTAGGGGTTATGGTTATGCAAAGTAGGTAGCGGCGACCGGATGTGCAACTTCAATGACTGTAATTTGAATATTCAAATTTTCGAGCGAATGTAAAAAATATATGTATGTCGAACACAAATCAATTATTTGCGAAAATGATGGAAATTAGAATGCAAGCAATGCATCTGCACACGAAAATGAAAAAATAAGGGAAAGGGTGGGCTTTCGCCGAACCCAAATCGTGTATTGTGTGCAATGTTGCAAAAGGATAACAGCGAATGCGAATTTGCATATTTATTGATTTGAGTTTTATTTTTTTGGAGGGAGCAGGGCAGGGGGATTTAATGACAAGGCATTTTGCCGCTGTGAGTGTGACAACTTCCTGGGTTTTATTTTTTTTTTTGTATATTGGTCCTGCAGAGAAATGCAAATTATAATGCCCGATCTCCTTCTCTCATCATTATAATCTTTTATTCTTACTCTTTTTTTTCCCGGGGTGGGACATGCATAGTTCGTAGAAAAGGGGCACTGTTTAATCCGAATAGAAAAGCGAAATGAAAACACAAACCAAATATGCAAATTTCCATAAGGTAGTTTTTTTTTTTTTGTTTTTTGGTTTCATTCACTGAGCGCTATTGATATTGAAAAACGCGAATTCGCATAACAGATGTCCTGTTTGAAGGATGTGCGTGCCTAACTGGCAAATGGAACCGAATCGGAGTTATTCGGAGGGAATCCACAAAGCAAAACAGTTCTCAGTCGAGTCCGAAGGATGACACATCGCCAGGCGGCACTTGGGCTAAATAAATAAATAAGGTAGGAATTAAAGCATTAAATATAAATAAACTTTTTTTTTTAATTCTTGAAATAATAAACACAACAATGGTTAAAATTTGTATCTTACTACCGTCAAAACGTAAAGAATAATAAAAGTATTTACATTTATCGCTCACATTAAGTAAATTTATTTACAGCAGATAAAAGCTAAGAATCACTTTAAATAAAGTTAGCATAGTATATATTAACCCATTTACCTTTTTTAATGCATTATTTAATATATAATATATTCCCACAAAATCATACAATCTAAACGCACTAATTAATTTTATTTCAATTATTATCCTAAATATAAGTATCCTGTTTAATCTCAAACCAGAGTATTATATTTATAACCCTTTTCCTTAAAATCCAATATATCGTTTACATACCCAAGACGAGCTATGGACTTGAGAAACTTTTCTGACTTTTGCCCGACTCAAGTCCTTTTACAATGGCTGTCAGGATTTTGAAGACCTCATGGGGAAGTCCAGAGAACCATGATCAAGCTCCACAGTTGCGGGAAAAAGGGCATTAAAAAGGGGTTAAAGGGTGCCGGACAGAGGGAGGGAAATCAAGGACGGAGACACAATCTGAATTAATGAAATGTGTAACGCCGAAAGGAAGCGAAGGCAGCGCTTGATTGACACGTTGACAGTCGCAGGACACAGGACGTAGGACTCGCAGGACTTTCGACTCGCGGAACGGGAAAAAGCACAGCCGGTTACGGGACCGCCGATCCGAATCCCGTTGCGTCAGCGATCCTGCCCCGAGATTGTTTTCCAACTTCCTCTCCTTTCTGAACCACCCGTCGCGGAATTGTTTTAATATTAAATTTAAATAAGAAGAAAACGCAAATGAATGTCCTGCGGCGATCTGATCAGCACACTTTGGTTTACCATATTCGAATGTCAAAAACTGATGCCATGAACTTGGCTTGATTTTTTGAATTGATTCAATAGAGTTGACATTCAGATATTTTACAAAACAAAGTTCATTTCATTATTGTTTGCTATTATTCCTTAACGGAAAATATGGCCAAAAAATGCAAGGTATTTTTCTTTTCCGCAAAAGTATCTACTTCTGAATATATAAAACTTAAGTTAAAAATCTATTAATGACCGCAACGCGATCGGCTAAAGACCGATGGTAAGTCGGAATCAACATTGCACGGCTTTTACTTGGCAGCTAAAGCCGTTGCGCTCTCTTGTCCGTCGTTGTTTTAATAAATTAAATTCCGGAAAATCCACAGGAAGTCTGTCTGTGCATTTTTGCTCTCGGCTCAAAGGGGCGGGCAAAAGACCAAGGGGAAAACAGGGAATACGGGGAGCGACTGCAGTGGCAGCCATTCATTCTATCACTTCCTGGCTGCAGCAAAAAAAGAAGCGACAGCAGCGCATGCCGACACGGACTTAATTTCATTTAAGAACTCGCCCCGGACTTGGTTTATCACACAGAAACAAATAACTACCATATTGAAGGGCCAGTTTGGTAAAAACAAATACATACTCATAAAATCATTGAAAACTTTCAACAATTGTCATTTATGCAGACTGCAAAGGACACACTATGGCTGTGCAGGTAGCATGGTCATTTTATTTTCAATTTTGGCAATAAAACTATAAAAATCAAATCAATTTTTTCACACTCAAAAAATCTTTGAAAACTTTCAAAAATGTTCACTTATGCAGACTGCAAGGTCACACTAGGGCTGTGCAAGTAGCCTGGTCACTCTTTATACAAATTTGACAATATTATCAATATTAGTTCTCATACATTTTTTTTAATGGGTAAATGATCAGCTCTATTTTTTTTCTCAGTGCTCTAACCCCAAGAAGCGGATAAGCCCCCTCAATGACAGAAAATAAAATAAATGTAATAAAAGATAAATACAAATGCACCACCTCTCAACAAGTGTCGAAGAAATCCCCACCGACCACCGACCACCGCCCATAATCCAATTGAAGGAAGTCAGGAGGCAGGACCTCTCTTGCCTTAAAAACCCATTATTCCCCCCTCTGATGACCAAACACGTGCCCATGGAAAAGGTCCTGTGTTTTTTGCCCAAGTGCCAAGTGGCGAAGGTCACTGCCCAGCCGATTTCTGGGTTAATTTCGTGAAAAATGAAAAATTAATTGAGAAATAATGTTGACAGGCGCTGACCACCACCAACGGCAGAAAAAAAAAGAGGAGGGAGAAGGACCCCCTGCCTGCAGTGTCAATGGGCTGTCTAATCCCTATTGCACTTTGGGCGAAAAGGGACTCAATCGTCTTGAGGACACGTGCTGCTTTCCTCCTGCTCCTCGGCCAATGGTCAAAAGTTAAGTCGCCGCCGCCAAGGCAAAAAGGCGGCCATTTTGACCAGCTGACTAGCAAACACAGCCCAGAGGTCAGCCATCATCATTATCACGCTTATAAGTCGGTCCCAGGCTACCCAGACTACCCAGCTACCCAACTTGCCAACTACCCAACTAAATATGTATATATACATATGTATTTTCCCACCCTAACTGAGCAAATCAGGCCGAGCAATTGGTATGCAAATTGAAGTAAACTTCTTTCTCGATCGTTGTGCGTTTAATGAATTTGTACCGGTTTAGGGTTCGGAATTCGGAATTCAGAATTCTGGATTTGGCATTCGGGTTCGTGGAAAATGCAGGGGGTTGGTCAACGGGTCACAGGGGTACGAGTGCGACTGGCCAGTGGTCAACTTGATTAGTGACCGGGCCCCGAGGTCGACTGGCAAAATTTCGGTTCGAACATTTGAGCATTTGAACAACCCCGGATAATGAAGCGTGATAGCGAGCGGCACGGGGAGTGATCTCTTTGGTAAAAACATTGCATTTTTCACATTAAACAGAACATAAATCACGGAATTAATGGGGCGCTGTGCCATACAAATTGTGTGCAAACAGGGGGAAAACTGGACACAAGGACGATGGTAGAAGGACGAAGGACTAAGAGTGGGCTGGGCACACGATCACAACATGGTTGCCATAATGTGCTGAAAATATTTGACTTACTGCTTACATCCTTGTGCGGCATGAATTATTATCGAATTGGTCATCATCAGGGGGGTGGATTGTTGTCCTCTAAATATTGTGGCCCCGTGGTCATCGTATATCATCGGATTAAACTTGAAACTGGAGAAACATATCTCGGGTCAAGTGATTATCGTGGGGAGAAATATTTGAATTTAATTGGGTATGGAAATGGGTGGGTTTTCTTTTTTCGGGGGCACAAACAAGTATGGGGCGACCAAGGTATTTCTAATTAAAATCCGTTAATAGACATCGAATTATAAACAACGAACATACGTTTCAAGCAAACGATGTTTTAATATAAATTTGTCATAATTTGGTGATTTAATTGATTAGATAATCTTAACCCAAAGCCTACAAAATAATATTTTAATCAACCGTTTCTCTGTTCATTCGGTACAGATTTACAAATCCCTCGTTAATCAAAACTTGCAAAATGACCACCGGGAATCACTTGTAAATTCTAAAAAAAATGTTCAACCTGATAACCGTCTTATTATCCATTTTCGCCCGATTCGCTGACAAATGCTGTTGACATTTGAACTAAAACCGTTTTCATATAATATGGCAAATAATAATCCCTAGCCAGATGCTTAAAAAAACCGTATAAATAAAATGAGAAAACAAGGAAACTATGCCACTGACAGAGCTTATACGTACTTTCCGACTCAGCTGCTTAAACTGCTTTCGGCGGCGACCACGCCCCCTCCTTCCTACCGCCCACTAGCCACCACCCACCATCGCCCCTCACCTACGATGGCGAAAAGCTTGAGCTCTTTTTATTTACAAAAGCGAATGGCAAACAAGGAAAACTGAGGGGAAACGAGAAAGAACACACACAAAATGTAATCCCAACGAAAAGTAAATTGTATTTCAGAGCAGACTTGTTGATGTACGTATGTAAGTGTACCCTAAAAATGGGGCATATAACATTTAATGTCAAAATCATCTAGAGAAACTATTACGTTTTGAGTAATTATGATCCATTCTTTTGTCGTATTAAATTTTTTGAATGGCGCACCTTTATTGGGGCATCAAGATTATAAAGGTTTGAACACATACTTTTGACCTATATATACCACTGAATAAATTAACACATTCATAGTTATTTTTTATAAAAGACATTATATAAAATTGTAATATACAGAAGTACAATTATTTATTACATACCTATTATTATTGTTTAGGGTAATCCTTATTCCAAATCCAACCATATGAGCCTTGTCTAGGGCTTCGTTGCTCACCCAAAACCACTGAAAATCGGCGGTGGGTACTGGGTACCTAAAACTAAGTCCTCATCACGGATATGAGCAAGACAATGACAAGGAACGACTGAATTAGATGGGAATTACTTCTAAGCGAAGACAGCGACAAGAACAAGCAAGCAGAGCAGGCTCTTCAAGTTGAGATTTTCCAGGGCAATAAACCGCAAGCCAGTCGAGGATTAAGAAGTTCCTATGAGCCACATCCTTGTAAGCTATCCGAGAAAATATAGAGATAATCTAAACACTAAAATGTATCTGCCGACAAGCCCTGTAAAAACCTGTGCAGCACTTTTCGTATTAGAAAAAAATATATTTTTTGCCCAAATTTCACCTGTTTTTCTCAAAGCAAACAATCATGACGTAGATTTTTTGCTTTGAATACCATTCGATTGAAAATTTATTGAAGAGTTTAACGATGTATTGCAATCCAATTTTTAAAAATCGATTTTTTGAAAAATTTATTTTAAGACCAATTTTTGCATATTTTTTAAGGGTGGGGATCATAATTTTTTCGAAAATTTGAAAATATGAGAAAAAATTTAACTGGGAACGATTGGGAAGTCAATGACGAATTCACCGAGGTATGCCACTCCATCGTTTGGCCATTACTTCTCAGCGTTTTGATAGAAAAACTGATTTTTAAAGTTTTTTTTTTGGGGTTTTGGAGATTTGACAAGGTTTTGATACAAAAAAACGATATTTTAAGTGTTTTTGTGTGTTTAGATGGGTAGTATAGGTCGCCAGCTGTCCAAAACAGTCATTGTTATGGATCTACCTCTTATTTTGGCCAAGTTACAACAAAAGGACGCTTTAGGAATTTTTTATTTGTCAAATCTCCAAAAACACCCAAAAAAAACACCAAAAATATCGGTTTTTGTATCAAAACCTTGGGGAAAAATGGTCACCAGATGGAATGTCATACATCGGCGAATTCGTCATTAAATTGCCAATCAAATGGCATTCTCAGTTAAAAATTTTTCAGATTTTCAAATTTTCGCCAAAAATGATGATGTACCCCCTTATCAAAAATGTAAAATTGGTCATAACGATATTTTTTCAAAAAGTCTATTTTGAAAAATCGGTTTTTCTCATTAAAACTATATAAATGGCTCTAAACCGATTTTAGATGGGTAGTATAGGTCGCCAGCTGTCCAAAACAGTCACTGTTATGGATCTACCTCTTATTTTGGCCAAGTTACAACAAAAGGACGCTTGAGGAATTTTTTATTTGTCAAATCTAAACAAAAACACACAAAAAAACACCAAAAACATCGGTTTTTGTATCAAAACCTTGGGGAAAAATGGTCACCAGATGGAATGTCATACATCGGCGAATTCGTCATTAAATTGCCAATCAAATGGCATTCTCAGTTAAAAATTTTTCAGATTTTCAAATTTTCGCCAAAAATGATGATGTACCCCCTTATCAAAAATGTAAAATTGGTCATAATGTTATTTTTTCAAAAAGTCTATTTTGAAAAATCGGTTTTTCTCATTAAAACCTAATAAATGGACCTAAACCTATTTTAGATGGGTAGTATTGGTCGCCAGCTGTCCAAAACAGTCACTATTATGGATCTACCTCTAATTTTGGCCAAGTTACAACAAAAGGACGCTTTAGGAATTTGTTATTTGTCAAATCTCTAAAAACACAAAAACACTTAAAATATCGGTTTTTGTATCAAAACCTTGTCAAATCTCCAAAACCCCAAAAAAAACTTTAAAAATCGGTTTAGAGCCATTTATTTAGTTTTAATGAGAAAAACCGATTTTTCAAAATAGACTTTTCTAACAAATAAGATTATGACCAATTTTACATTTTTGATAAGGGGGTACATCATCATTTTTGGTGAAAATTTGAAAATCTGAAAAATTTTTAACTGAGAATGCCATTTGATTGGCAATTTAATGACGAATTCGCCGATGTATGACATTCCATCTGGTGACCATTTTTTCCCAAGGTTTTGATACAAAAACCGATATTTTAAGTGTTTTTTTTGGGTTTTTGGAGATTTGACAAATAAAAAATTCCTAAAACGTCCTTTTGTTGTAACTTTGCCAAAATTAGATGTAGATCCATAATAGTGACTGTTTTGGACAGCTGGCGACCTATACTACCCATCTAAAAACGGTTTAGAGCCATTTATTTAGTTTTAATGAGAAAAACCGATTTTTCAAAATAGACTTTTTGAAAAATTTATTTTATGACCAACTTCATAACTTTTTTCGAAAATTTGAAAAACTGAAATATTTTTACTTTGAATGCCATTTAATTGGCATTTTAATGACGTATTCGCCAATGTATGACATTCCATCTTTTGACCATTACTTCTCATCGTTTTGATAAAAAAAAAGATTTTTTAGGTTTTTAATGGGTTCTTGGAGACTTGTCAAAAAATCAAAATCCTAAAGAGTCCTCTTGTTGTAACTTGACGATTTTAAAAATCGATTTTTTAAATAATAATTATTTGACAAATTTTTGCATTTCTTATAAGAGGGTTCTTCATTATTTTTTTGGAAACATTTGAAAAACTAAAAAAATTTTAACTGAGAATGCCATTTCATTGCCATGATTTTTTCCAAATAATTGCAAATAATAAAAGTTTTTTTTTGTAAATGCATTTTGATTGGACATTTCATGACAATTTGAATATCAAATTTCATTTATATTATGACCGTTGTTTTAAATTTTTTATGATAGGTGACATCAGGGCTTTTTCTCGAAAATTATTATTATTAATTGCATTAATTAAATGTTTTCAGCTGCGAGTGCCATTCGTTTGGAAATTTTATGACAAGGTTTAATGAGGTATGACAGTCCCATTTTGAGCAATATTTGCCAAGAACTTTATAAAAAAAAATAATTTTGTAGTGATCCTTCCTCCTGTTACATCAAGACTGCTTTTCTTTCTTAAAGACTAACTAAAAGAGTGCACTTAATGCATATTATGATTTTGAACTAGAATCTCTCTACTTCGGTTGTCCCCTACCCAATATACAATTAAGTGATAGAATTCGTTAAATAGCGATTTTTAGCATGGGGACAAGCTGTGTACAGCAAAATGAGAGAAGATATTGATGAAGATACATATTCGCATCCCGATCATTCCGCCCATCGAATGGCGGGAAAGGTTGATGGTAAATGGGACTTGGAAGGGTCCTTCCCCCGAATGTTTCGTTGTCGCAATTCCATATCGGGACGAGACTAATGGAACATTCCCGATGCTCCGGCATCCGTCCGACTATATGTGTGTCCGACAGTTTTCGCTGCCACTCAAACCGCTCAGCCTCCATCTCTTTTCCGTTCACTTGATGTTTTTCCGAGCTCACAAAGTCGATAAATATGTATACACATGTACGCAGACCCACTCACATGCAGTTATATATGTGTGTGTGTGAGTGTGTGTGAGTGTGTGTGTATATAGAGGTGGGTGGACGTGGGTCCTGCTTTCTCCCAGTTTTCCTCAACTCCCAGTGAATTTCCTTTCCTGCTCCACAGCTGCACATGTCAGACTCGAACTTTTAGCAAAAGACTGTTTCGTCTGCTTCCGCTGTGGGTCCTTCGTCCTTTCGTCCTGTCGTTCTTTCGTCCTTCGTCCCCCTTTTCCCCATCCTCCCCGTGCGAAATATTCGAGGGGTCCTCCTCAGTCACTATCCGCAGTTCGCCTAACGACCCATCTCCCTCCATCCCGCCAGTCCTTTAGCAGTCACCGATTTCGCTGCTTCCAATAACAATGTGTTCTCGTTTCTCTGCCCTCCGGTTTCCTCCGCCGATTCAACTACCACTGTCGAGTTAACTTCTGCACATCTAAAGGATACTCACTAAGAGACATACAATCGCAGTTTTGGGTTCATTTAAGAGCAGACTTTAAATTAATTACGAGCATGTAATAATAATAATTAATATAATTCATATCGAGCATTTTTTAATATTCATAATCATTATACATAATCTAAAAGACCAGAAATCTTAATACATTTTCCTAAGAGAAATGTAATTTTAATGGGGAACAAGAAGTATAGAATAAAAATATAATCTTAGAAGAGACATGTAAATATTTAAAACATTCAAGAACAATATTTGATCAAGTTTGAAGCATTGGAAATAATTAAATAATGGTATTTCAAAAAAGGACAATTTATAACAGTACAATTATTTTAAAATGAAGACATTGCCAAAAATGTGGATATAGGAAAATGCATTTAATGTTATGATACTCAAAAAGTATGGGTAGAAAAATTAATAGAATGCAACACATACAGACATAATGAATTAAGTTTAAACAAATACCAAGTACTCAAGCTTTTATTTGAACTTAAGTTGTTCGAATTATCTACTAAAACCAAATGAGAACTGAGTGAAAAACAAAGGAAACGAAACGCTTTGAGCAATACGATGCACCGTTAACGTCATCAAAGAAAAACACAAAACAGAACTCAAAGGCATAATAAGACATTTTGGAAATTGTGAAAATTTACAAGTTAGTTAGAAATCTCCTCCTACTCCAGCTTCACTCAACTCACAATCGCACACATATGGATATATGCAAAGCAGTTGGTATATAGGAAAATGGGGGGCGCAGTGATGAGGTGGGTTTAAAAAGGATTTTAGATCCTATTTTCCCATGGAGTGTAAGGACGTCAGTCGGTTTGCCACCGCACGAATTTCGAAACTTTTCCCAGACACACACACTTGTAGAAATTTTCATTTGTGTGCGCATGTGTGTGTCTTTGTGATTTGAATTAAACTTTGCAACTCACACTCACACACACACACACACACACGCACACATCCTGTGTGTGCACACACACGTATGGAGAATTTTCCTGCAGACAACAAAAGGTCCCGAAAATGGAGGAACGGGGTAGATGATGACGACGAAGTGGGTGGCGGTGGGAAAGGACATAGACTTGGATGGACGGCGCAATGGAACTTTTCAGCTGGCTCCTGGCGGCTCCTTCCTTATATGTGGTCGGATTTTGGGGCTACGCAGGGGGGGCGGGCTGTACATTTTCCACTTATATCCCAGCCCCCCAACCTCCTGTTCAACCCTTTTTTGGGAAGTTTTGCTTCAAAGCTTTGTTGTCTTCGAGAAAAGCAAAGTACCCCAAGCACATATAAGTACACACGAGTATGTTTTTTTCGTAGGGAGGGGGGCTTAACTCGCAGATATCCTGGAAAAGAGCCCTGTGACAGCTTGTGGTCTGCCAGCGACATTTGAACATTCATTTTATTTATTTGGGCACATACTTCACTTTACTGCAAAAAGGAAGCTAACGATGGTCCAACCCCAAATCCCTGTAATTCAACCCGCTAACCAAGCACACCATTTCAATGTTTTCGCATTTCCCCAAAGCAATCTATGGGGTTCTTAAAATAAATCTACCTATCTACCTGTATACATGTATACATGTACATACAGCAGTGGTCAAGATAATAGCAAAACCAGGTTTATTCTAAATATGTTTATGCAAAGTTAGTTATTTACCAAGTAAATAATCTTTGAGACTGCAATAAAAATAAATAAGTCTTTAAAATATCCACATCTACAAAAATGCAGTCATATATTGTGCGATTTAAAATACATATTTGAATACTTGATGTGTTTATTTTAAAACACACAAATTTAAGCAATAAATCCTATCCTATAACAATTGTTGTTTATATATAGTTTATATATAACTATCATATTTCTGCAATCGCTTGAGCTATTTTTCAGAGCCCAGCTGTGTGTACATATACCAACCAATAACGGCCAACGGGTTCGTCCCCTGATGAAATCAATAATCCAGACACACCTGACTCCCGGCCACAAAAGCCCCGCGATGGTCATTTTGGCCATAACTGTACATTAACCCCCATCTGGAGATGTTTTCTGGGGGAGGACCACGTTGTCGACCAGGGCAAAACGAACGGACCCAGACGCATAAACAACTCGAGACGAGGAGGAAATCAGTGGACTATTTTTGGGGTTTTCCGAAAGCGGTTAAAGGCGAAAGGGGGAACTTGACGTTCATTTTTCACCCTTACCGTTTTCAAACATCGACGGACTGTCGACGGGGAAGTGGCGAGCGGGAGATAAGTAATAAATATTTCACGTCAGCCCGGTCCTCGGACCAGGACTTGTGCCCCCAAGGACCCAAAGTCCTAGAGCTCTCACCCTCCGATAAACAAAGTTCGGCGTGTCCAAGTTTTTGTGTGACGCGACCACGAAAAGCGGTAACAATAAATACACGCCCTGTCATCCTTTTGCCAACCCCCTCGAAACTCTTCCTGTTGTGTCCTTTCCGGTGGTCCTTGGTGGTCCTTGGTGGTCCTTGGTCCCTGGTCCCTGGTCCCAGTGCCCAGGTCCTTGGTCCTTTCGAAGGCAATGTCCTGCGCATGGACAGCAGACGTTCGCCACGAGTTAGCCCTTGGACTTGCGACCAAAAATAGCGAGAGAGCCCCACGCAGATTACCGCATACGCTGAGGGAAATAGTTCATAATAACCTTAAAATAAAGATAATCAAAATATGAATTACATTTTTAACTTTCGGACTGATGGTTCAAAAACCTAAGCCATCATTCTAATAATATTATTGTTCCATATTTTATTTCCAAAATATCAAAAAAAAAAGGTTTGTTAAACTATTTTTTAGCTGTAAATATCTTGAATTTTCTAATAAAAAAATAAACACTACAACCCTTCTTATAAAAAGAAATATTTAATAATATATATTTCTTTATTTAAATAATTATTAAAAACAATAATGTTTTGCTTTGAACTAAACAAAATACAAATAAATTAGTTAGGAGTAACATTTTATTAACATCAAAAATGAATCTGTGAAAGTGAACTTTAATCCAAAAATACCTCTACTTAATTAATTATTTGAGAATTCTTTTAAGAAAGTTTTCTAGCTCAGCATTATTTAGTGAGCTGAGTGAAGAATAAGAGTAAACGGAATAATCAACTCGCCTTGCAAGTTATTTGTTTCATACAATCTCCAATAGATGCTCGAGTTGACAAAATATTTTTTTTCAGTGCTGGGCAGTCAAGTTGACGGCCCCCATCCCGTGGCTCGAATTCGCCCTTGAATCATTTCAATTTGAAGTAAATTGACATTACATTGCCGTGGGTGGTGCAGGGCCCTCTTGACGGAGGGATTTTCCACGGTGTGTGCGTGGGTGGGTGGGGTGATGGAAAACTCAATAACTATCGGCGTCGGAAGGAAAAGGGAGGCAAATAAAAAGCGAATCGAAGGCGATGACTTGGCTGCTCGGCCACGGGGCAGCCACGCGTTGACTGACAGCCCCCTGAAAAACAGAGTCTGGGCTCTGGGCTCTGGGATCTTGAATCTGGGAATTGGTCAGGAGATACGGGGATTCCGATTGTGGGATGGGGGAAAAAAAGCAGGAGGGCAGGACGGCTGGAGCAGAATCAGAAGACCAGACATCGGCAAACAGCAAACAAAACCAAACACAGACAGAGACAGAGACAGAGACAGAAACAGAGAACCATGCAACTTCACTCCAGACTTGGGAGCACCATTATATGGCGGGTGGGAAATCCAAAATGGCCGACCAGGCTAGACCTTTGTCCAGCAGCAAAATCAAATGGCGGGTGGAAACCTCCCACCGGCCGAAACCGGAAAATTCGCAACAATTCACGCAGAATTATGGGAAAGCAAAGGGATGTGCCCTTAAGACATAATACGACCTTATTTACCGAGATATCGTTGAGCCAAATTAAATCAAATTTCACAATATTTAAGTCGAATTTAGCAGCCCCAAGGAAAACAATTGAAGCCATCTGGTTATTGACCTTTTGGAAATAAAAACCACGACAAGGGGCGAAATTCCAAAATATCTTCACGCTTCTCAGTCAATAAACTTAATAATTAATTGCTATTCGTGACGACAGAGCTTAACGAAAAAAGTAAAAATATGGCACAAGCAAATGCATTATTAGTAACTTTTTTATCTAAAAAAATCTTATTTCTTTTACAGCTTTCTTAAAGTAGTAATTAAGTTCTTTAAACGAAATTGACTTAAAATTCATTTATTTGTCGAAAAACATAAAAGGCATAAGCCATTAAATATTTAAGTAAACAGTTGTCACTTCATAACACAAATATTTTTTAACAAAAATATTTAAGGTAATTGTTGACATTTAAAAAATAACAACACATATAAATATTTCATTTCAGAATTATAAAAAAAGACAAAACTTTGTAATATAAATTTAAAAAAATCGTAATTAAACTAATTTGCTATCAACCAAAAACAAATGAAATCAATTAGATTTCCCCAACAAACCAGAAGCAATCCACTGATCGAAGTTTCTCTAGCAAATTTGTGGTTCACACCGTTTCAGACCATTCTTCAGTTTTCTTTAGTGAGACATAATCCCCAGTGGGTTAAGACAGTGGATACAGTAATACGAAATCCGTGTTCCGGAGCTAGTCAGGACCCCCTATGCGAAAATTTCAAAAGGGTTGCCAGCACACAGCGGCAATCTTTGGTTTCTTGATTAAAAAGTAATTAGAAAACTAAATGAAAGTTTTACGCAATGAGCAAGGAGGGTGGAGTGCGGCAAAAGGCGGGGGAGGAGGGGGGTAAAACAAAGTTTTTCGGGTAAAATGGGTAAATAATGTAAACCGAAATGACTGTACATGCGAGTAGTAGTTATTCACACCCCCACACGCATGCCTTTGTTCTCGGGATGTGGAAAGGATGTAGATGCGAAAGTGCTCACCCCTTTCGTTTTTGGGTGAGGAATGTGTCCTGTAGGGTTCACTACATATAGCCAAATGAACACATACGCGTGTAATATATGCACACACACACACACACTCATGCGCCAAAGGGGGTGGTGGTTGGTCACATGGGTGGGTGGATAGCTCAATTTTTGAGTGGTTGGGTGGCTGGGTGGTTGGGTGGCTGGATGGTTTTCCACGACACGCTCTCGCGCAATAAATGTTTTCGAATGTCATTTGCTGCAAAGATGGCGACCATTAATATGGAACGAAAGGATTTGTTTTAATTTTGTTGCCCGTAGCAAAGTTGCGATATGTGCGGGGTTGCTCAACAATAGTTGAGGGAGGTGAAGGTGGAGGTGGAGGTGGGCTCTTCCACCATCACACATGTGAAAATTACAAAACTCACAACAATATGTATATATATATATTATATGTGTAGATATACTATGTGGAGCTTACATATGTAAGTAGGTGGAGTCGCTGCTTCTTAGATTGAGTAATTAAACGGCAAAAATGTTGAATTGCATTCACTTCTTGGATTGGTAATGGGCCATAAGAGGAGCTGCTGAATTTGCCCAGCATTTAGGCGTGGCTTGTCCTTTCAAATCGCTTATATTACATGGAGGTGTTTGGGCCTTAGTTTTAATCAAGCATTATATAAGTCCTAAGCAAATATATTTACAGTTTCGAGTATAGTTAATATGTGTCCTTAAAGAGTAATTACTCAAGGTACAATAAGATTAATTCAAATAATAATCAAGCCATTAGAGATAGTCACGCAATATAAAATAAAGCTCTTTTAAATGTAACCTCTAAAAATTAGAGAACAATTTAATTTCGTATAAAAACAACATTTTTTGTCAAGTTAATGGGTTGTAAATAGTTTAAAAAAGGTTGAACTGCAAGAATTACACAACACTTAGCAGTGGAAGAAATACTGTACAAAAAGTTGAATCAAATTTATTTGATAAATAAATAAATAAAAGAAATTGTATTTGCTTCTCCGCAAATCGCTTAAAATCGTTAGAAAAAAACGTAAGACTTTGTAAAATTTGTATTCCAAATACAACGAAATTTCATTTAAACTGATATTTCCAATAACTTTTGATTGTTTTATAAAGTTCCGATGATCTTTAACAAAGAATCATCAGCAAAACAGAAGTCTGCCAAAAAAAATTGAATGCATTATTAACAGCTTTAAAGAAAGAGAAAATATATAAAAATAAACAAAGCAGCGAAAGGCACACTTCACATTTTGATTATAATTTGTTTATCTTGTGCGAACCAAAGACCAATGACCAATTAATTCAAGGATGCTCCACAGTGGATATCATGTGTACATATAAATCCACTCATTAATTCCGCCTTCAGCTGGGGGATGTTTGCCTTTCCGCCAAGGCTATGTGGCTTTAGGGATACGTATAGTATGTATGGCTATGTGGACGTTACCCCGGCAACATTTAAGTCCCTTTCCGAGGACACACCCCCGCTATAAAGATGGTGCGTGTCTGTTGTCCCGTAACGGATATTTGCGTTGTCATATCAAAGTCCCATATGGCCCGTAAACGGCGTCGCAAAGTGTCATCAAAGCCTAGAGGCGAATCACACACATATATAGTATATCTATATGTATGTCTATATAGACGGACACATAAGGGATGGGGGGGGAGGGAATAAACGAGATGTGATAATAAAATACAAAACCAATAAAGGAAAGAGCTCTTTACACTTCACTTGCTCACCAAGAGTCGTTTGGGTGCCCTTTTCCCCCGAACATCCCATACAATACCATTCTGAAGATGGGTGCCGCGACTTCCGCCGCATGTCAAAAAACGAGAAAGCCTACGGTTATTCCAATGAATTTGCAGCATGGCCAAATAAGAAGCCCCCTCCCTGTCTATTTTGGCCAACGGTGCGTGGGAGGAAGGGGAAGGGAATGGGCAGGGGGGTTCATCTGGATCATCATTTTTTATTTTCCGCCTGAGCCGCGGCAGGCGAATGTGAAAAAGTACCCAACTCGACCAAATGCCAATGACGGTTGCCCACACCGCCACATCCTTAAAAAGTGTATATGTGTATGTATATGTGCCACTTTTATATTCGCTATCAGCCATTTAGCCACACTCACACTTGCACAGGCCACATAAATCACACTTAGAAAAAAATGTGGATCATTTTGGAGACGATTCAAGTAAATCGTATTCAAGCAAAACATAATCGTCCAAGTTCATTCATATTTTTATAATTTTAAACACATATTAAGTTAAAATTTTGAATTTAACAACAAAGATTTTATAAAAGAATTAAAAAATTCAATAAACAGATATATGAATAGATTTTGAATAGAAGCTATCGTTTTTTTCTGTGGACACCCAGCATCCTCCCCCATTTTTCCCCTCGGTTACAGTACACATTCACATGTCACCTCCAACTTGAACTCCACCTCCCCCGTCCGTTTTTACGGCCGTACTTTCGTCCTTTGGCTTGTCCGCCCGCCCTGCCGTCAACTGTCAAGTTTAGTGATGCCTGCCTGGCTGTCAAGGATATACATACACGCTCCAGGATAATATAATGCACGGCATCTTTATTTTTCGGGGGAGGGGGGCGACTTCACCCTTACCCCAGCTTCCTTTTTTTTGCGGATGGCCTGCCAACCGATAACAATGGGATTTATCGAAAATCAATGCTAGAAACGATCAGTCTATCATTGGGAAAAAGTTTTTGTAAGAACGGCTTTTGTTGCAAACAATAAATGTATGGCAAACGATGAAAGGAAGCTTGGAGCTATCTCTCATTTTTCACTTATAATGTGAATAATAGGTGTATTTATCGGGGGTTAAATGAAATGGGTGCCCAGTCAAAACATTTAAAATTATTATTAATAAAATAAAAGAAACCGAGGGGCTCAACTGTAGCAATTAGAGAAAAACTTATTCCTAAGCAATAATTGTTTAGCTTTAAATAATTGATATTAGTATATAATCATTTAATGGTAATACATATTAATAACTAAAAAATAACATTAATTGCAAACCATTCAGTTTATAAATTTGGGTTGACCAAATAGCTTGTTAAGAAATTATAGAATTTTTAGAAAAACAACTTCTTTATTTGCTATGTATTGTTTTGCTTCAAAAAGTTTAAATCTTAGTTTGAAATGACGAAGATATGTAAAAATATTTTGATTTAGGCATTGATTTATTTATAATTTTCAAATCAATAACATTTTAGTGTAACTTAATTTAGATTAAGATTTACATTTATTTGGTTCTTTTTTTTACAAATGATCGATATTTAATTTATTTTCGATTCTTGATTAATTCCCCTTCTGATTACCTGATGAGTACTTACCAACCTGCTTACCCGCCATGCCGAGTAAATTTGCAAACTCCAGAGATCCATAGAAATTGGCACAGCTGACTTGGGGCACTTGGCACCCACGTAAACACCCAAGCCACCCATCCAGTACCACCCCCTCGAAAGCCCCCGAAAGCGTTTGTCAGTTGCCATTTGACCTGGCGTTTTTGCCCCACCCCCCATAAACCACCTCTACCCCCCACCAACCAAATTTTATCTGAAAGGGTGTTTACCTTTACCTTTAACGCGTGGTATACACGATATGGCCGCTTATGGCTGCTTGGGTGGCTTGGGCGGTTTGGTCCTGGCTGCCTGGACAGCTTGTGGGTACATTTTTGAATATATTATATATGCAAAGTATTCGTGAATTGGTTTTTTCGCTTATCCAACTGCCAATTTTCTATATACAGAATGTGAGAGTGAGCCGCCTGTCGGAGTTATCTTATGGCAATTTCGCAAAGAGGGCTCACGGCCCATTTTGCACACAGAGAACCAAGAACCAACAACCAACAAAAAAAAAAAACAAAATAAAACACCCACCCACCTATCAGACCTTAACCCCCCGAAGGTCCTTACTTTTGACGTCAATATCGCCTGTTATTTAAAATGGGTTTCGTTGTTGTTGTTGTTGTTGTTTGTGCTCTTATTGTTACGCTTACGCTTTGCAAAAAAAAAATAAAACGATAAAGGGAAGGGGCAGTAAATCCCAAAAAAAAAAAAAAAAGAAAACTGGAGAAGACTTGGTGCGGAAGCCAAAGATAACATTTTTGCACAATTCTCTGGTGTCATTTCCATGCACATGCCAATTGATGTGTTTTTACTTTCACCGTTTTCCACACCCTCACCACTTTTTCCACACCCCCCAAATTTTCACCCCTGGCAACTGCCAAACGGAAAAAAGAAGAAAACGCGGCAGCTTAAGATAATGCTCAAAGTATTCACGGAATAACGAATGCCCTGAGGAAAAACAAATATTTTAAAAATAGTATTATGGATTTAATTTAACTTTAAAAGCAACAAAAAATTTTTAACAAAACGACATAAATCGATATAATTTGAAACTGTTGAAGGTAATAAATTAAATATCCGTTGTAAAACATATATAAAAATAATATGCAATATAAAATTAACTTAATTAAGAGTGAAAAATGAATTCGGAATTGGTTTTTGCAAATTCACTTTATTTGAAAGACTAACAAAACGAATTTGTTTTATTTTATATTGATGTAAATATAGGAATAATGTTTAAATTGACATGTTTAAAGTCAGTAAAAGAAGAAGAATGTTTAGTAATATACGGGATATGCTTAACGCAAAAACTTGTTTTGAAAATGCCGTTTCAAAGTTAGGACTATACCCAATTTGACTTTAACAACGGCATACACATTTGGATCCGAGTTTTCTGAGTAGTTACCTTTGCTGTTTGCCAGAGCGACCTCATAATGAACTTCATGATGGCGAAATTACCAATCCGAATCACATTTGTGCGTCCATTGCGGATTACTTGACTTCGATAAGCGGGCTAAAAGAAAAAGCTAGGAAAACCGTTCGATAACCGATGGATGATGGGTCAAAGGTCGGAGGTCGGAGAAAAGGGCTCAGTTCCAATCCGTCGATGGGCTCCAAGTGGCACTCCACATGTCCCATGAACTCACTTGGGAAAGTAAATGAAAACTCAATTGATTTATGATACATTTTCCACCGCCAACAACTCACTTCGTCTCGTCTCGTCTCGTCTCGCTTCGTTTCGTTTGGTTTTTATTTTGGGGCCACTTGCGAGTCACGTTTAGATTTATTACCTTTAACATTTCTCTGCGCTAACAAGTTTATCCCGCCGATGGGTGGGGGGTAAAAGAAAAAGGGGTGCAAGAGGTGCAAGGGATCCTGAGGGGGTGTGCATACAAAGCAAGTGCATAAATGCTAACGAACTAACTAACCCACGACGACTCTCCATGACTGACTATCCATGTATCTGGAGGATTCGTGTGTGCGCCAGCTTTCGAGGGTGGACACAATTACTCAATGCAATGAAGACCATAAGTTATTTAATTCTACTAATTAAACGTATAAATATGTGCGTAAAATACAAAAAAAGGGAAACAAAGAAAATAAGGAATTGCATTTAAATATATACGTATATTTCAAATTGTAGATGTTATGTTTGATCATTCAAAAAAAAAATATTTCAAACTTTAAAATTAAATTGTTGTACTATTTCTGTTTGTTCAAATTTATACCAATTTTCATTTACTTTTAACAAAGAAGGCTTTAATAAAGGTATAATACCTTTTTTTGTTGTAAGTCTGTTTTTCAAACGTTTTTTAAATTTTACCACTTAAGGGTTAAAATTCAAGGGCGAAAACTCAAAGTTGACACCAAAACAAGAAGACGAAAACAATCAAGTAAATATAAGCAAATTAAACCGAATAACCTTCTTTTAATAATAAAACCATGTTCAGAAGCTAATACTTTATATTAATAAGTTTAATTTTAGGTTTATATTTTGAGTAGCAAATAATAATAAAATAACTTTTGAATCAAGTTCTTGGAGGACTTCAAGGACCTTAAATTGGATCGCCAAATTTTGAAGAGGTGGTCCACCCTGTCGTACATGTGTGTTGGTGTGTGTGTATCCCTATAAACGTCGTCCTCAATCACATGTCAAGCAACACGCTTTGCGGTGTTTCATTTTTGTGCGAGGACCTCGGCAGAGCCATGCTAAAAGGGGGTGTGGGGGTGGCCAAAAGGGGAGGAAGGGGTGCTTAAGGGGATACTGTCATGGGGACAGTCAAATACATATGAGATAGAGACAGAGACAGAGAAAAGAGGGAGAGCGAGCATTGCCGAGAAAGAGAGGGAGCGAGGAAAGGAGTAGGCGAGCATGTATATGTAATGCCAATTCTTATGTGCCGCAGCTTATATATATATATCTATATGTATTTTTGTATGTCCCATGTGTGTGTGTGTGTGTGAATAGTATTGCTCTTTTGTCCTAGTTGGGTCCTTGCTAACCGCAGCCACCGCCCACCCAAGTCCGCCCCCCTTTCTCCTTTCTCCTTTCTAGCCAGAACTCGAACTGAGGACAGCGCTGAGCATTCCTGTCGCTTCCACTCATGTAAGCAAAATAAGTGAAGAAGAAAAAAAAACAAAAACAACAGAAATGCAAAAAAAAAATTGAAAACAAAAAAAAATAGGCAAAAACTGAAAGGTAAAAAGTAAAAAGTATAACAAAAAAAAAAAAAAAAGAAAATAAAAGGCAAAAGGCAAAAGGAGACCGCTGGCAAGGACCAGACACAGATGGCACCACCTGGACGGACTAACTGCCATTTCTTGCAAATATCCAAAGGATCCCAAGCTCCTTGTCTTTCGGCACTGCAAAATAAATTGGGCAACTAGAAACAGTCTCTTTCTTAAGCTGTAAAAACGTAATAATTCCCCATTAATTATTATAGATTATAGGCATTTATACAAAATTATCAAAGAAATTATTCATTTTGCAATATTGTCTTAAAAGCTTTATTTTCCTTAACTCTTTTAATTAAAATTTTAGTTTTTAATTAATTGAGATAATAAAATTCCAAATTAATTTTGCTTACGAAAATAGCCCTTCCACATATTTTACTTTAAAAAGAGTTTAAATTGATTTTTTATGTACACTTAAAAACGAAGTTCTTGCAATGGAAATATAAAATATATAACATAACATAATTTTACCAGTAAATTTTATATTACATTTTAAAACTAATGGTTATTAACATTTTTAATTTTTAGTTTAGGAAATAAAAAGGGAAATCAATTGCCAATATGTGTTTTTTATTTTTTTTCGTGTCATGAACATTTGGTTTATCTCTAAATATAACCACGTAAATAATATTTGAATGTTTTTTTCAAAGATCAATATCTTTTTTTTAGTTTCTCTTAAACGAAGCTGATCGAGGTTCGTCGGAGGCACCATATCCATTTTCGCAGTGCATTTTCTTGGAGTGTAGTGAGTATCGTGCCCTGGCCATCGAACACGAGCTCTGTCCTCCAACTGTCCTACCATCAAGCACCCCAAGCCCCCTTCCCGGGGGTATATATACAAATATGGGTATATATATATGTACTTTTATATAGCCGCCTGCATGTGGGGACAACTTTTGAGTGCCAGACAGCGACCGGCAGAGCAACAATAAATGGAGGTCCTGGTTTCGGTGAGCGGAAGGGAATGGGGATGGGGATGGGGATAGGGATGGTGAGCAAATTGAGTGGGCGAGGAATTAAAATTTCAACATGACTGCCGCCATGATGCTTCGCTGGCCACACACACACCCCCGCACACACATCACACACACGCACACACAAATACAGGGAGAAAGGAGAAAGGAGGGAGAAAGCAGCGCACACATGTGAGCCTGGATTTAGCTTATACTATATGTGTGCATTTGTGGGGGTGGACAGGACATTTCAGGGGGTGGGGGGTTGACAGTTGCTGGCGGGTGGGTTTTTGGCATTTGCTGTCACACACACACACACACACACACCCGCATAATCCCCACGTATGTGTATGTGAGCTTGAATGGGTCTACTTTCACAGTAAGTATCCAGTGAAGCGTTAGGACTCGGCAGCCATGATGTCTTTTGTGGCCATCCGGCAGCGACATCCTCAACGGGGATGTTCCATGCGGGCGTGTGTATGTGTGTGTGGTTTTGGGTGTGGGTGAGCGCCCCACCCCCACCCACATTTACCGCCCACTTTTCGTGGCCCAGCTCCTTTGGGGAAGCTGCTACCAATGATGCTCCCCACGTCAATAGGTGGCTGAATCTGTCAGTGCACGGTGAAAAAAAATATAATTTCATAAAATTAAATTAACGAGAAAATTTAAATATCAAAATAAATATAATTGTTTTCTAAGCTGATATTTATAAAAAAAGATTCATGGTTTACGAATGCAAATACTATTCCATTAAAAAGTTGTATAATTTAATCTATAACGTGAAATAATATTATATAATAAAATGAAATGATTTCATCAATTGAAGAACAAGAAACAAGCAACAATATCAAACTAAAATTATTTTAATTTAAAGTGTTCCCTAAAAATTAAAAGAATCTTTCATCAAAGAACGGTTTTTCAAATCGAAATAAAGTAATATAATTAAATTTTAGTATATGTGTTACAAATAATTTTTTTTATGGCCAGTTTTCGAACTTATTTCTTTGAGTGCCAAAATGTGTTGGTCTCCCCTTCTTTGCCATTTTACGTACTCCCCCGTGGGTAAATGTGTATGCTCGTGTGCGTGTAAGCCTCGATATGCCAAAAATTTAACTTTAAATTGATTGCATTTCTTTGTAGCTACTGCTCCTGTTGCCCACATCTCCACATCCTGCAATCCTGACGAGGACGATGATGATGATGCGTGGCCAAGTTCATTTTATTTATTACCGCCGGGCCTCAACTGAGCAAACATTTTCCGAATGCCTCCCCAAAGGTTATCATCCGCATTCATCTGCCACATCTTTACTTTGTATCCTTGTATCCTAATATCCCAGTATCCCTGTTTGCTTGCATTAACCAAACTATTCGCACGCTTTGTGTTGGATCAAACACATTCCATGGGCCCTTCAAAATCATGCTTGCATAAATTCAAGAATTTCCTAACCCCATGATGGAGAAACTATGGAAATATTTTCGGTGGAAAGTTATGCTCTCCTCAAGCTAAGAAATATAAATTGAATAACTTCAACATCGCACCTCAATACGAATTTTAAGATTAAAAGGCACTTAGTTTGTTAATATTTTAAATAACTATAAGAGTTTCTTTAAAAATAATTAAATTTGAATTCTTAATGCTTGGCTTAACAAAACATTCGTCTTAGATTGTATAGAATTTTCCCACTACTTTTCATAAATTTAAAATATGAAAAAAAGACAATAGCTAAAATAGTATACTTAGTTCTACTTGCTGGTCCTGATAATTTAATCCACATCTCTTAAAATTTTTCGGACAGTCAAATTAATTAATAATCCAAATTTTAATGAACTAACTTAAAATTATAACTTATAATATTGTTAGCAAATAAAAATATTGTCCAACAGCTTATTTTAATTAATTTTTAAGCCCAAATAATAGTGTTTACATTGCAATATGTAATTCATTAATCTAATTGATAAAATGAAATATTTTCCTGAACACAATATATCATAAAGCTGTTTTGTCGAGCGGGAAAGTTAATCTTTATCAAGTGATTAATGAAACAAAATAAACGTATATCTCCAAAAATATATAAATAAAATTTTAATAAGTAAAAACACTACCTTACAGCATAATTTAATTCAAATTTCCATTTTCCAAACCATACACACATACCAAATGTTATCCTTAATTTACCTGATAAACAAAATTGAAATGCTGGGATACTTCTCCCCATCTCCTTACATATTTTCCATACCACATTATATCTGAAATCTGTTTTGCCAGACAGGCAAATCAATCATTAGCAGGCAGACTCAGACTCAAACTCCCTCCGAAAAGGGTTGGCCAATCCACCGCAAATGAAGAGGATCTCGCTCGTTAGGATGCACCGTAAAGTGCAGCCTGTGACCCTCGACCCTCGAGAGCCAAGAACTGAGAACCGAGAACCTGAGGCCCGAACCCCTGAATCCCTGAACCCCTGAACCTCCCTCCCTTTGGATGAACCACAACCGAATGATGAGACCCTCATCTCGCTGCGTGTGTTTGTTGTTTGCATATTAATGTTGGCTTTTGTATCTGTTTCTGTTCCACGGCAACCGGCAGCTCTCGAATTTTGATTGCGAATCTGCGGATTAAGGTATTTGCGCACGTATAATTAATTGGATGGCACGGCTACCGGTGCACGTGTCCCAGCCATAGACAGATACAGATACTATATACCCAGCTCCGGCGACATGCAGATTCTATATTCGCATATATATGGGACATGGAATATGGGACTTTGCCGCATCGCAGCGGGATATGCAGCCGCAAATGCAAACGGAATTTGCATTGAGACCGAATCTTTATCGGATTACTCGGCGGTCCTTTAAATCACAAGCTGGTTAGGGTTTCCCAACAATAACCCATCAGTTTTGGTTGGTTTTCTAAAAAATTAAAGTTGATATGAATAAAAATATGCAAGAAATGGTGAGGTGGTATTTTCATATTTTAACGACAATACCTTTTTTTATAGGGTTTTCAAAAATATAAGAACTATTATAAAAACAATTTTAAAAGAGCCCTTTTTATTTAAGTAAAATAAAGAAACTTGAGTTGTGATTTCCATTTATTTGCAAATTTTCTGAAAAACTTAACAATGTGACATTCCTTATCTTGAGCAACATTTAATAAAAAAAACAGGGGATTTAATCAAAAAAACAAAGCAATGAATCCGTGTAAGTGGCCAAGCCCTAAATTACAAATAAACAAGACCTAAGCGATTTAAAAAATGTACAGGTATTTTAATGTAATGTTTGCTTAATAAAAGTTATTGAAAGAATAGTTTACAATATATTAATATATTACCCTTTAAAGCATATAAAATGTATATCCAAAAATGTGTTACATTCGCGAAGACCAAACAATATTTTTTACAACAATTCGTTCCGCTCGCGAATTTTAGAATGCAAATCGCGAGCAGCGGCAGTGACATATTTGGAAATACGGAGAGCAGTTGCAGATACAGACACAGATTCAGATACATGTGCAGATAACAAAGTGTGCAGAGCCAATTTCGATACGCAATCAATAATTCTAATCAAGTGCGATTGGCAATAGAGGCGGCTGATGCATAAAAATCGCTTGCCAGCTTCCTTTGTTGCCGCTGACTTTTGTGTCTTTTATTTTTAGGTGCCCATAAATATCTATCACCTCTCTAGAGTTTCTATCTCCGGCAACATGACCGAAAAAACACGATAGCAGCTCGTTTGTCCATGGGGCACCCCCTTTCTACACTTGCACAAAAATATTAAAAAACTAATGCTTAAACTTTAGTTTTTGTGTATAAATATTATTTTATTATTTTTCAGTAAGTAGTGGAATTAAAATATTACATTTTAAATTTTTTTTTCATTTATATCCTTAATTTGAGCAACTAACAGAATAAATATCAACAAAATAAGAATTTTTTATTTTAAGCCTATGGCTTATATATTTTGATTGTATAAGCTCACCATTTTTGTTTTAATATTTTTTGTTAAGGCTCTTAAAAAACTTATGCAAATTTCTACAGCTAAAAATATATGTTTATTTAAAAAAAACATTTTCAACATCCATTTCCATTATACATATAGTTTGTTATTTTTTAAAGTATTACTCTTATGCATTGTTGAATTAAGAAACATGTATTTAAAAAAAAGGTTACTTACTTCCTAAAAACTACAGTTTTACTATTTATACTTGAATACAAATCTGTAAAACTAGAATTGAATCAAGATTATGGAATCGATCCGCACATTTTTTCCAGTGAACCGCTCACTATCTCTCTGTGTCATACGGCAAAAGGGTAAGGACAACAACAACAACAACAACAGGGACATCAACTGCCATCGTTTCGGTATGTAAATCAACTTTCATTGTTCGACAGCCAGCCGCGACAGAATCACATTTGAATGCTTACAAAATAATAAATTATCAAACAAAAAAAAAAATTCGCAGCATAAGGGCAGCCCGAAAAAAGCGAAATTGCAGTGGCGAAAAAAAGGATATTGTATTACCCCTAACCCTTGGGTGGTGCAGGACAACCCAGGCACCCCAGACGGGGAAAACAGAAAAAAAAAAAAAAAAACGAAAACGAAAACGAAAACCTTAACCCATTCCCATACTTTTCCCGGTAGCAGGAGCAATCAGCATTTGCATGCTGAGCGGAAGGGAAAGGGGAGGAAAGGTGGCGGCGGGGTGGCTAATGGAAATTTGACACACAAATCTCATATAAAACAAAAAAATGCAAAATGCGCATTTGTATCTATTGTATGCCGTGTATCTCCGCATCTCCGCATCTGCGAATCCCCTCTATCTGTCTGAATTACGGCGATCCGCCCGTTCGACGTTATATGGAATTTTCGGGGCGAGAGAGCATAAATCGCAGTGTTGCCAAAATGGGATAACAACCTCGGATAAACATGACACCCAACTGTCAATAGATATTTCGCGGTTGTTTCCATTATGTTGCACACGGCTCTCTCGCATCTAGCATCTCGCATCCCGATTCCCAAAAAAATTCAAATGTGAACGAATGGATGAGCATGCAGCTATTTGATTTATGTCAAAATTCAAACGAGCTCAACACTCCACCCCTTCTATTTTATATTCTATATTGTATTCTGATTTTTTTTTTTTTGCTTTGCTTTCGTTTCGATTGGATTCTTCGTCTTGCAGGCGAGATTCTTATCATTAATCAGGGGCCTCGTCAATAAATGTCAGCGTTGTGAAATTTCAATTTCACACCGTAGCAACCTCGACACATTGCCAACAATTGTCAATTGGCAATTGTCACTGTTATCGTTATCGCTTGCCTGCTATCGCCGGATTGACATCTTTATTAGGCCAAAGCAGCAATCGACAGACGTAGCACTTTTTGGCCAAAGTGGATTGGGAAAGTTATTTTTGTGGGCTGTACTTAATCATTTTAGCAGTGTCCTTACATAAAAGGAAAAAAATTAACTGGTTATCATGAAATTGTATTAATTGATATAATTATCGACTGTAAATTTATTGATCTTTGATAATTAGCCATAAATAAAAAAGCCCAGCCAAATATAAATATTTGTTAAGTCTTTTTCCCCAACTTATCGGCTTAGCAAGCTATTGATAATCGTTTAAATTTAATAATAATTAATTATGGAAAAAGGTAGAAAACTGACGAGAAACCAGTTGAAAGCGGGCCACACCCTTTGGCCAATACCAAGCCACTTGTACATACACGCGGGCCACACATGAAGCTCACATTATTGAACATACACGAGACAAGGCGAAGCCAACAATTGGCCACCCACCCACCGACCATCAGCCATCACCCATCACCCACCACCCCCAAAAAACCACCCACCTCCCTCTTGTAGCCCACTTGGTAGCCACAATTGCGAAACTGGCGAAACGGGCTGAGGCTTTGCAATTAGGAGGAGCCACGAAGTCCTCGTCGAGCCGTCGTCCTCGTCATCGGTCGTCGTCTAAACAGAGAAAAGAGAACAGAAACCAGAAGATGGGGGCATATGCACTGAAAGAAAATGGGGGAGGATCATCTTGCAAGCCGACTATTAAATCAAAATACTTGCCAAAGACAGAAAACCAACCATTAAATAGCATTTGTTCGAAATCGACTTTCATAAGCTTAGCTATCGTTTTGAACAATGACTATTAGTCCTACAATTTCCATTTTTCATTTAAATTATTTCTTTCACTTAATTTAATTTAAATACAATCAATATAGTTTCGTTTCTTTATCGCTAAACACTTAAAATTAAAATTGGATATTCATATTCTTCTAATTAAGGACTTTTAAAAAATACAAAATAATTGTTCATTATATATCGATATCTATAAATTATGAACAAAACAATCAACAAAAATTAGGGAATTCATAAAATAAAATATTGGTAAAAATGCTAATTTCTTTTGTTTTATTAGAATGCTTATATTTGAATATAGAATTTTTTAACAGTGTAAATGGGGAACGGAGAACAGAGTATAGAAAGGGGCAACTGAAAATCGGGGGATATTTGAAAACTGGGAACATGGCCATCGCCGGCGCTATATACTCGTACTTAGCCATAAACTTTGGTTGCTTGCAGTTAAATTACCACACATGCCACGCCCACCACACACACACACACACACACACACCATCCACCCACCCACAACCGCCCACCAATATACGTATGTATATAAATATACATATATCTATGTGTGTGGGCCGCCAATTAAAAGCGGCATTAGAGCAGCGGCAGCCTGAGCAAGAAAATGCCCAAGAAGATCTGCCGAAAATTCAGCCAAAAATGGGTGGAAATTTTAGGGGGGTTTGGGGGAAAATTTGAGAAAAGGGGTAGTACGTGTGTGGGGCATATGCGAAATCTTCTAACCATAAATTGCCGAACCGAAAACTTCAACAACACAAAAGTTCGCGAAAAGCCACAGGGGGTGTGGATACTCAGGATATAAATGGATGGAACGAGCAATCCACATTCAGCACATCCTCAAGATGCGACATGCGCTAATGAATACCCCCCTCGAATTTTGGAGGGCCCATGAACCAGGTGGTCTGCCTAAACTAGTATTTGAATTTATATCCCAAAACCCCACTGCTCAGCCATAACAATGCGTCCAATCGAAGGCGAGTTGAAAGCACGCCCCCAAAATCCAGGGCGTTTTTGAAAAAGGCTTATCGATATACATATGTGCTCACATATAACGCTGCTGTTTCAGTAGGCAATGTATATTGTTACACCTATTTGGAAAGCAATTTAAAACGCTGAAGCGGAGCCCTTTTAAAAAAAGATTAGTTTTAGCTACTTCCTGTTTTTTTTTGCTATTTTATTGAAAAACTTATAGAAATTGGTTTTTTATTATAAAGGCGAAAGGTACAAAAAGAATTTAAAAATAAATGTTGTCCAGTAATATAATGAAAACTAATTAAATAAAATTTGATCAATTTTTGACATTATTATCTTATTATATATTTTAAAAGAAATATGTAGACAACTTTTTTACAAGCAATATTATCTTTTTAATACTGAAAACTTGCAAGAGAATAGTTTGGTTTCAATTATATCTTTCAAATTATATAAGATGCCCATTAAAAAAAATGTATTTTAAAATTAACAATAATGTTTATAAAATGTTTTTAAAATGCAAATAAAACCTTAAAATATTGTGAGCGAAAAAAAACGTTAACAATTTTTAATCCTAAAAAGTAATTTCTTATTAATTAATAATCATTAAGTATAAATCTCAGGAGTTATTTGTAAGGTCCCCAGTGATTTTTGTCAGCAATGTTCCACGAGGAATATTAAATGAACATGGGTGTATGATATAAGGTTTATACATATATGTAGTGTGTGATTGACATGGCCACTGTCCGATTCGCGGAGGAGTAACAGAAGCGAGTGAATAAATAAATGGCAGGAGCAGTAGAAGGAGCAGAAGCAGGACCAACCCTAATCCAAATGCACACACACAAATATTAGCCCACACATGTACATATATATATATATAGGAGACTCCAACCCCAAAAGCACGAAATTGAAAAGATAAACTTTTGTAGCCCAAAAACAACTGACAGAACCCAAAAACCGGGGGCTCACCTGCCACCCCCATCCCCTATATATTCTCATATATGTATATATATTTATAAATATATATGCCCAGCCATGTGTGTGTGTGTGTGTGGGTATTGGCAATCGGTTCGAGTTGCGCGTGTGTTCCACTTGGTTTTGCAATGCCACTGATAACAATTCCCACCCACGCACACACAGCTCCAGTCACGTATGTACACCACATGATAAATGACAATGGTGGGGGGCTTCCACAGGGGGGTGGTTATAGAAGGACCAAGGATATGTCGGCCCCAACTACGAGTTAGCTAAATCAACAGCGAAGCGAAAGCAGCCCCAGCCAGCAGAACCAAAACATTAATAAAACTTTGGCTGCCAGCGTCCAAGTTGTTCTACTGCTATAACACACCTTCCCCAAAACCCTTAACTACCCATCACACTGCGAAAAAAATGTACTCCCCAAAATATGTTTGTATCTTACCCTTATTGCAACACACCAAAAGCTCACAAAATTATTTATTTTTTTTTAATAAAATTATTTTAGTATTCACTCAAAAAATATATAAAATTAATATTATGTAATATTTATAACATATATTTAATTTAAGTTTAAAAAAAATTATTTTTGGTTTAATTTTAATTGGGCCAAAATAACCATTTTATTTAAACGAGAAAAAGAACGTGTGCAACATAAATGTGTTCATATAATATTTAATATACATTTAACATTTCATAATATTCATTTAAAATAATTTGTATTTTTCAGACAACATAACTTTAACTCAAAACTTTATTCAAATGGAACGTTAATGAATCTTTAATTGTTTTAAATACAAAAATTTAACATGATTTAAAATTTAAATATTAAAACTAATTGTATTGAAAATTTAATTGTTCACTGTTCCTGTAAAAATCAAGTCATAATATCGATAAAAAAAAAACAATCTTCAGGACGGAAAGGTAGATATAATGCAAGGCAGATCAGTGTCGGTGACTTTTTTGCTCAGTGTATCGCAGACACTAAACTGATACTCAATTATCCACACCCACACACACATATGCAAACAGAGTGGGAAAGCAAGATGCAAAGAACGAGTGCACAGCATATATACTCTCATATGTATTGTCTCCTCTCCTCGTCTCCATGTTTGTGTGTGTTTGTGTCTGAGTGTGTGTGAGGGTGAGTGTGGGTGTGAGTGAGAGTGTGAGTGTGTATCCTGGCAGCCATTGCCATTGCCATCGGTTGTCCTTAGGCTTCGTTGCCCGCTCAGTGGCCAAAACCGCCGTGCTAAACAATCTGAGCCCCGTTCGACGCTGATTTTTGAGAGTTGCCCCACTTAAGAGTTCACACACACAAACACACACACACACACACACATGCAAATCCTTCGAATCCTTGTAGTTGTGTACCTGTGTGTGTTTGTGTTAGTTTGAAGGGTGCCTGCGCATGTTCGCCGCCTTTGGAGACACGTGACCAATGGAGTTATCCTGGCCCAGGACATCCACAGTAGCCAAGTTTATTGAGGTCTGAAGGAAATTGATTAAATGCGAGATTGCATAGGTTAAAAAAGGGTTGCTGAAGGGTGACAAACAGAAAATAGCAAGGTACCTAAGAGGAAAATTTCAAGAGCTACCAAATGGTAAAAGGTAAAATCGGCATACAAAATTATACAAATGACTGTAATTAATGTTAACACAACTCAATTAAAACTTTGAAGTAAAACATTTAAAATTTAATTGGTTCTCCTGATCTGGCCACCTAAAAGAGAGAGCCGCTCAAATGAGGCAAGATCTGGCATAAAAAAAACAATTTAAATTATGCTTCAAAATTTAAGATATTGTCACATCATAAAAAAAATTGATTTCAATTCAAAATATCCAAAACTTTGCATAGTAAAAATGTATACAATTTTTTTAAATACTAAATGCCAACATTTAAAAAAATGGGGTTCCTCTTAAAAAAAAAATTTGTAACTTTAAAACAACAAAAAATAAAATATGGAAAGCGTTACAAAAAATATTATTTTAACCCAACGTTGCCTGTGGGCAAATTCAACTGTTTGAAGACTGACTAAGGTAAAAAATTAAAATCAAATGTGTATAAAATAAATATCTAGTGGTAGCGCCCTAACCGATGGGCGTGGCAACTTTAAATTTAGTCCAAATTAACATCATACAAAAATCCAAAAAAAATATCAGGCTACAGAAAAAAACTTGGTTCCGGAAGGTTTAATACAAGAAAAATGCTGTAAATTATAAATGCTATATAATTATACATTTAAAATATTAGGAGAAACTAACGTTGTTTAATTTCGCATTTAAAAAGGTGTTTAATTATATTCTGAATATATTATTTGTAATTCTTTTATTAGCAAGTTAAGTCGTTTATGAAGAAAATTACATGGTTGAAGCAAATAATTATTTTCCCTTTGATATTTAATTTCCCCAGAATATATTTCTGACAATAGCTAGTGTACCAAGTCCTATCCCATAAATCGTTGGCAAGCTCCAAGAAAGCCAGTATATCCTTCCGTAATCCCCGCTCGGTTCTTAACCCCTCGCTCGTTATCAATTATGCAGCGCGGACACACACTCACTTGAAGGTTGTCTGATTTGGCAAAGGACCCCGGCACTAGGTGTCCAGGGGTCTCAGGGGTTCGAGGTTCGAGGTCCTTTGGTCCTTTGGTCTGGGGGTTATGCCGGGGTTATGCCGCTCGCGGCGTGAGCGAAAACATCTGCCCCGGTTTCTGGATTCGGCCTGTGCTTCTGCTTCTGCTTCTGCTTCTGTTTCGGTTTCGGTTGCCTGCCCTCTAAAAAATGCGTTTTATAGAGTGGGAAAATCGGTTCGCTCCTCGCTGGCTATATGCAAATGAGATGGGCGCGCTTATATTTATGAAAAGTAAAATATGATGCGTACAATCAGTTGGGCTCTGTATATATAAAAAAATATACATACGTATATAGCCGCCGTAATTGCGGCCAAAAAATTGTATGTAGAGCAGCGGCTCGAGCTTAAGGAGCTGCAGGATATGGCTGCCAGGATATGGCAAGGAGGCACATGAGCCGCTTTCGGATCAACTCGCAACTCGAGAAACGTTATTCCACGCAAACTGCAAACAATAACAATCATGCATAAAATATAAAATATAAAATATACAAAAAACGAAAAACGAAAACCAAGAGCCCAAAGCCAAAGAAAGGACTTTTGGAGGGGTGTTCGGGGGAAGATTGGGGGTTTTGGGCGAACAGATTGCCATCGCGCATACGCTGCGTTGGCTGGAAATTGAAAAGTGTTCGCTGATAGACAGAGGCACGCACCTGCTCACAAACATACAGAAAGATAGCTGGCTGTATATTTTTTGCAGCTATGAGTGCGTGACACGATTATGAAAAATAATCATTGCTTTATAGTCAAAATGTATGATTTTTAACGATCTTTTCGAAGAAATCTCTTGTTTTAAGTGGCCTGGCATTTTATTTAATAATTCTTAAAGTGTTATAGCCTTTAAAAGGGTTTTACAAATAACAAATTGAAAACAGTAGCCTAAATAAGATTTAATTTATTTTCAAAAAAAGTAACACCATTAAAATATACATATGTTAATAACAGCTGAGAGACATTTTAAAATTATGGTTCAACAGTATTAGTACTATTATTTTTTTTAACGATTTAATTTTTGATCCTTACTACGTATTCTTAAGAACAAACTTGCTTGGAATTTTAATAAATTGTTCTTATAAATTGCAAAATATACAGGACTATATATAAAATACAGGAATATTCCTGAGATGAGCCATTTGAATTTTTTTTAAACCGAAGCCGTTGGCTCCTTTTTAAACCAGTCACGAACGCATAGCTCACATCCTTTCCATCCCTAATCTTCTGTGTACTCACCGTGAATATATACATATACATATATATATGTTTATATTTATATTTTGCATACGCATACCTTGGCGCACAAACAAACACTATTATCTGAGGCCATTATGCCCAGATTGATGTGCCATCGAAGGAGTCCCAGATTGGATCCCCAAAAATGGGGTTGTATATCCTTGAAGGGGAGAGTGGGCGGAAAATATGAAGAGCACTGCATGCTTGGCTGACCCGATAAAAAGTCTTTTCTCCGCGATTTCCCCACAATTTTCATATTGAATTGTGAACTCCACCTGGAACAACAACAGCAAGTAACAAGCCAGTAATAAATGCAAATCAAAATCAAGAAACAATCCACCAGAGGAGCTCAGCCTTTTAAGGCAATGCAAATCCCGTTTGGCAAATTAATTAACCAAAGATTTGACCTGTGTCTCACGACTTCTGCAACTCCAGTTCAACCAACCCCTTTTGATGAAAAGTTCTGGGCGTGACAATAACCCTGTCCAGTAACCCGATTCGACCCGAATTCGACCCCCTCGAACAGACTATATACCTATATATATAAATCAAGCTGGAAATTGCGCAGCGCGAGCGACGACCCTCTTCAAAATATTTAATACCGCAAGTGACCCCTGTCCACCATTTCATCAAAGTCCAATCCTCGGACATCACCGGGTACAAATACGCATGCGAATCACAGTGAATGATAGAAAAACAGGGCTGCGGATAGACAGGGATAGGGGTTTAAACACCTCCGAAAATATTTCCTCTCTCATTCACAAATTTTAACGAAAGTGTAAACATAAATTTTTAAATCTTATTGATAAAACTAATTTCAGGATAAATATAATATAAGAAATTAGGAAATGAAAGTAATTTTTCTGTATTTATTGATTTCAACAACTTTACGGTCATAACTCGAAAAATTCTTAACGAATTAAATTTCAAACATTTTCTTTAAGCAAAAGCTTAAGTCATTCAATTTATTTATTCATTGATTTTGGATATTCTCCGCATCATGTAAAACTTTAAAAAATGTTTCAAATATATTTATATAATATTTTAAAATTAGCATTACAATTTAAGTTTCTTAATATGTTATTTTATATAAGGCATTTTGGGGTGATCACATTTTATGCCAGAATAAAATGGTCGGAAAATTTAAAAATAGCAAATCACTTAAATATTATATAATGCTAAACTCCAAAACTATGTAATATTAAAGTAATTTGCTATTCAGGAAGAAAATAATTAAATATTAAAAAGATAGTAATTTGTTGTTGGAAAGGTTAATCCGTCCTATTTACAAGCTCCCTAAAGAAGAAAATAATACAATTTTAAAAAGACAATAATTTTTTGCTAGAATACTTAATCCGTCTTAGTTGAAAGCCCCCCTAAACCTTATTTTTTCTCCCCACGCCCTTGGAACGAAATAAGCCGGAAAATCGGGTTGACAACGTTCCCAGATGTCCGCAAACGAATTTACATACTGTTTTTCGCATGTCTGTTTGCCCAGTGACCAGTGGCCATCCGAAGACCTTTTGATTTTGGGCGGGGTGCAAAGGTTACGCGTGCGCTCCGTTCGTGCCCATCATCAGCCTTATCCACATCCTCGTACTCATCCACATCCCCATTCGCAGGACATTTGTACATCCATATTGAAACCACAGGATCGGAGTGGTGCAAACCACTCGCCGTGGTACAAAGCTGTCGCCGCGCCCAAATATCCCAACAATTTGAGCATGATTTATGAACTAATGCCCAGTGGTCAGTTGGAAATGATTAATCGATGCCAACAACTATCGAATACGGGGGTTAGGCCATATAAACACGTACGGAACTGTAGGGTAATTAGAGGCCTTAATAGCTATAAAATAAGTTGAGATTTAGACACTCAAACTGAAATTGAATCTTAAAAGAATTAAAGGAAGAAATTGAAGAAAGGAAAAGAAACTACATTAAGAATTTAATTTATTTAATTATAAAAACAAAACAATTATATCCATAAAACAATTTTTTTTTCCGCACAACTTTATTTATGAATCTATAAAAAAGTATTTACGCGTGTTATTTTGGCCAAATAAGGCATAAATGCAATGTAAAAGCGATTTAGCCTTAATATTAATATGTTGTTTTAAGTTCAATCAATTTGTAAGAAGAAGCCAAAATACAATCTTAAAGACCTATATTGAATGTGGCTTCCACACCTTGAAAACCGAAGGAAAAGCGTGAAAAAAGGGAAACAAGTGCAAGGCAAAAGTGTAAGCACATATGTATACATATCTGTTAGCTGTAAGAGCTCTAAATATATGTATATGTCGACCTGGTAGCAACGACCTCTACACATAAACACACACGGATTTGTTTGTTCGTATTCTTTACAAGGAAATCTATATGAACGCCTGAATATATTAAATGTAGATTTCTTCCATTGTTAAATTGTTAGATTGTAATTCATATATTTTCCAATTGCTGTGACCGGTTTTTCGGGGCAATTTCATTAACGAGTTGATTGAAATTTCCATTTCCATTCGTATACCTATAGCCCCAGTTTAACCAGTTTTATTATAATCCTTTTGATACACTTCTGGGCAAACATTTCGCATGGCATGCAACAGTTAGAAGGCTTTATGTAAAAATCCAGCTTTTATATATCCTTGGCAGGTGCAAAATGCAGCGGCAAGTGCAAATGAGGCAAATTTCAAAGTCAAGTTTACACGCAGCAAATGCTTTTGTGCATCAACGCGCTCCTAGTTTTCCCCCGACTTTTCCGACCGCTCTCCTCCCCGTTTTACCCGGCTTTTCCACTGACTTTTCCTCTGGCTGAGGTCCTGGGCCAGGGTTTTTGCTCACCTTACCTCCATTTCCCCCCTGAATTTCCCTTCTTGCTGGCGCCAGTTGCGACTGCATAAGGAATGCCACACTTTGTCGACACCATAAGTCACTTTTTTAGAGAAACAACACTTTTCATTGAAATCATCAATAGCTTTACTTCTCTATAAAATGTAAACAGCTCACGAACGAGATTTATTTAAAGGCTTTCAATTAATTAAACTTTTTTTCTAAAACTTAAGAATAAATTTATTATTTAGTTTACTAGAAACAAAACGTAAAATCGATGGTGAAAATAATAATATTGCATTTCAGAAACTTAATACAATTTCTGTCTCATAAAAATGTTTTAAATTAAAGGATTATTTTCGGTTTTGTGAATCGAAAAGTTATTTTGTAAGACAATCCCTTAATTGTGTTTTTTTTTTAATATTTTATTGCTCCTTATGTTTAAAAGAAAAATTAGAAAAGTAAGAACTTTTATATTATATAATTTTTGTATGTGTTGTTTTGATCGTTTCTACAATATTGCTATTATCCTGGGCATCACTGTGCTGGATGCGGCTTACTTTTTTTGACAGCGACTTCTCTGGGGCCTTTTATTACACCTACCGCTGCAGGCGGGTGAATCTAAATATATATAAAGATATAGGCATGTGGGGTAAGTGGGGTAAGTGGTGGGTAAGAAAGAAAATGAACTTTATTTAAGGATGCAAAGGAATGAAAAGAAGCGTGAAATAAAAATGCAAGAATTGTTCTAAATCTGCGACGGAAAAGTGAAAGTGAACCGTGTACCGCCTTTAAATATGAAGAAATAAAGGATGAGATTGCGGAAAGGTAAGTGGGAATACTTTAGGGAATCGGATTATGAGTATTTTGTTTTGAGTGGTGGAATATGATACTTGAATGGCATCCCATATCCTTTGAGCGTTCTTCTGGCTCTGCTTTCTAACGAACTAGCTAGTAAATTGATGTAAAGTTGAAAACTTTCATTTGGCTTTTGTAATTAGTTGGCAGTTGCGAAAAGAGCCAGCGTGGATATGTGTGTTGTATATCCTATCCACATATGTATATGTGTTTTAACGTCTGCGCGTGTGCGTTAGGCAACATCAAAATCGCACACTCACACACGAGTCCTGCGGGTCCTGCAAAATACATAAACGTCCAGCAACTGTCTCTCTCTAACCACCTCGGCCCCTCTCTTTCGCACACATGTGCGTGTTTGTCACGTTCCATACATAAAAGTAGCATGTTACGGGTTTTGTCGGGGGGTTGAAATATATGGGCGTGGCCTGTGTTGCGAATATGTGCGAGAAAGAGAGGGTGAAACGAGGTTAGAGAGAGATGGCAAAACGGACCAAAGGCCCAACATAAACGTAGAAATAGCAATTGAAATTCCTCTGACAATTGTTTGTAATTTAACTCTAAAACATAAACCTGTCACAAAATAAAGTAATTGCAACATATCTGATATAAGTTTAAGTCTGAATTTCTTGTTAAAATTAAAATTTTATATATCATGACTTTTCGACGTATTTTATTTGTTTAGTTGTTATTTAACTCAAAATATCTGCCATTGCCATAAATAAGGACAAACTTCATTAGTCTTGGTTTTCCAAAAAAAATTATACAAATTAGTAATAAGATAATTAGATTTGATAACCAGTTGAAAAAAGTACGAGCATTTAAAAAGAGCGCCAACTGAAAAAGCCCAGCTTTAGTTTATATATTTATTTTGCTTGGATATAAGCTTTGAAAAGCTTCAGTTTATGGCTAAAACCTTAAGAAAACACATTTTTCTTATTTCTTCTTTTTAATTGCATTTTACACTTTTTTATCAAAAGTCCCCTATTTAAATTTAAGTTGTAAACAATTTCAGCGTACGTTGCCATTAAAAAAATAAGCATACTTTAATATAATTTATTTTTGTATCTCACTTTCTTTGACCGATTTTTTAAAATTGTTTTCTTAACTATTTTGTTTTTAATCCACTAAAAGCCAAAATTTTTTTCTTATTTTGTAAATCTTCTTTTGTTTTTTTAATTCTGAATATATTTAAGGAATTAATATCAATTCGAAACGAGAGGGCATTGCTATTTATTTTCTTTAAATTATTTTAATAAGCAAAAAGCTTTCTTTTGAAAAGTGCGCCTCTTAAAAGCTTTCCTGTAGTTCACACAAAATTCCGTCAGATAGCGCTCTTTAGTTTAAATCGATAATCACTCATCGAAATCATTAAACAACAAGCCAATCGAAATCAGCGCTGTTATCGATCGATTTATTGGTATTTTCTTAATAACAATAGTTTGGTCTCACTTTTCGCGTAAACAAACAACGAAAAAAAATTGTTCCAATAAAATAATGAATATTGAAGTATATTAGATGTTTTTTTTAAACCAACGTGCAATTTGGCAACGTATATTTAAAAATAATGTTCTTGAAAGGAATAAAGTGAAAATTGTGAATTGTTATATGGTTTACTAGAGCATTCTCGAGTTAATCCCTGGAGAAAAACCCGTTTATCGACTTAGAACAGTGGGGGGTGGAGCGGTGGAGCAAGGGGCGCTTAAGGAGAAGAATGAGAAAGAGGTGGGGAGAGAGGAGAAACGATAACGAGAACGACGCCGAAAAAAGGTAGTTAACGAGTTGACAAGCCAAAAGCAACAATAACAAGCTGGAAAGAAGAGGAGCTGAAAGTAATTGGAAAGAACGAGAGGAAGAGGGCAAACGGGAAGGAAAGAACCTGGAACAGGTTACCCCTTCCAGCGTTCCACTGAAGAACTCAGAATCTGCATAAGGTTCGAATTCTTTGGTAAGAAAAGAGGGAAACCAAGCGAAGAATTCCCCAAGTTCGGATTTTTTGGTATGACAAGAAGGTATACCAACTTACGAAAGTCCCAAATTCGAATTCTTCTGGGAAGAAAAAGGAACTGAAATTGAAGATAACCCCAAGATTGAACCCAAAGTTTGAATTCTTCAGAACCAAAAGAGGAAACCAAAAGTTTGACTTATTGAAAAAGAAAATCGTAACTGCATGCCACGAATCCTTAAGTTCTGATTCTTGAGGAGAAAAGCTAGGAAACTGAAAGTTCAGATTCTTCGGGAAGAAAAGGAGGAAACCAATCGAAGAGACCCGAAGAAAAGATGCCTCCCTACATCATATACACCCTGGTGATGATCCTCCTGTATCCCCGAATTAGTAGAACCACATCCAGTGGTAGTCCCAGTGGTAGTCCCAGTGCCAGTGCCAGTTCCAGTTCCAGTTCCCCGCCAGAAATCCCCGCTTTCCGGCAGTGCGAAACCATTCGCATTGAAATGTGCCGAAAGATCGGCTATAACGAGACCTCCATGCCGAATCTCGTGGGTCACGAGATGCAAACGGATGTGGAGTACACGCTGCAGACTTTCGCCCCCCTAATAGAGTACGATTGCAGTTCGCAGTTGAAATTGTTCCTCTGCGCCGCGTATGTGCCCATGTGTACGCCCAAAGCACCCGTACACGCCATTGGGCCCTGCCGCAGTCTCTGTGAATCGGTGCGTATACGTTGCCATCCGGTTCTGCAGGGATTCGGCTTCCCTTGGCCACCGGCTTTGGATTGCGAGCGGTTTCCGCGGGAGAATAATCACGAAACCATGTGCATGGAGGGTCCTGGCGAAATGCATCAGCCGCAGGAGGATCAGGATCTTTATGGACTGCCGGGACAGGGTATGCCAGGTGGATTGGGTGGAAAACTGCCGCTGGATTGCTCGGGGCTGGCCAAATCCCATTTGTATGTGCGGCTGCCGAGATCGGGACGATGTGCCCCACTCTGTGAGGCTGACATACTGTTTACTCCAGCCGAGAAGCACCTGGCCGAGATCTGGGTCTCCACTTGGGCCTATGCCGCCCTGGGATTGGCCCTGGTGGCCACCGTTTGTCTGTTGGCCAGCGATGGCAGTCGTTTGGCCAGTGCCAAGTGGTCCAGACTGCTGTCACCGCTGATTTGGTGCCACAACATGGTCACCTTGGGTTGGGCAGTGCGCTTCGTGGTGGGAAGAACGGGCACCGCCTGTGGAACGGATCCCCAGGCCCCCAATGAATCCCTACTCACAGTGGATGGACTTTCCAATGCCTCCTGCGCCAGTGTCTTTCTCATGCGATACTACTTTGGGATGGCCGCCTGCGCCTGGTAAGAGTTCTAGGCTATGTAATGATATATAGATACTATAAATACCCTGAATATACCATTTCAAAAGGGTTTTTTGCTGTTTATAAACAATGCAGCTGATGCATTTGCAAAACTAATATTTACTTCAGCTAAATATTCAAATGGTTTAGATATTCACACATACTTTAACTGCCGCTGCATTTTTTTAGAACCAGCTTCATATATGTATTCCTAGACTAATTAAATAAAAAAAATATTTTAAGCATTTAAGTCAAATTCATTAAATTCCACAATTTGTAAGAGATAGTGTGAAATGTACTAAAACAGTGCCTATACGGTTTTAAGGGAAGAGATATAGTTATTTATTTATAAATTTATTAAAATTAGATAAATCCTATTACTAGTTACTTTCCATGAATTCAAATAATTTAGTCAAATAATTATATATTTTTATAACTGCAAGGTAGATAGATAGACTTATTTGCTTTCTTTTTCTGTTTAAATATATATATGTAGCCACAAACACTAGATTTGTATTTCCCCGTTTTTGGCATTAAATAGCTTATTAAAATTCTGTTTATTTTTTCAGGTGGGCTGTGCTCTGTTTGGGCTGGCACCGCGACATTCGTCGGCACAGTCCGGACTCCAAAGGCCATGTGGCCATTCCCTCGAACTTTGCGGGCAGTCCAGCGAAGAGAATCAATGCCAAGGCCAATGCCCAGCAGGATCTGTCGCAGAACAACTTTGTGTGCTTCGTGGCCTGGGGATTGCCCGCCTTCCAAACGGCCGCTGTGCTCGTGGCCCGTTTTGTGGATGCCGACGAGTTGCTGGGTGAGATTGGCCAAAGGTCCTGTAAATAATCCCATTATAATGCTTATACCAATCCTTTTTAGGCGCCTGTTTTGTGGGCAACCAGTCGGACAAGGCTCTGCAGATATTGGTGGCCACGCCAGTCTTTTGCTACTGGATCTTTGGCTCTATGAACCTGATATCCGGCTATCTGGTGCACTGTCGCACCAAGGAGATCTTGAGGAACAGCAATGCCCTGAGTTTGCAGCAGCAACTGCAGCAGCTGAGTGCCCACAGTAGTTCCGGAATAGGCATATTCCTTTTTATCTATGGACTGGCATGTGCTCTGCTCCTGCTGGCGGTCATTTACGAGTTTGCCAACATCGATGTTTGGCTGGGATCGGGTGAAACTAATACGCCATTGTGGCCCTTTTTGGTACGCGCCTTTATGGAGCTAATGTTGGGCATTTGCTGTTTCGCCTGGGTCCTCGGGCCCAGCATTTCCACTCTCTACAAGAGACAAGTGGGCAATGGAAAGATTGTGAAACAGTCGTCTGCAGCAGGAGGATCTGTCCATCTGGATGGGCACAGCAGCTCGCGGGGATCGCATGCCGCTTGTAACAGCACCGTGGTCTCCTACCATTCGGTGCGGCCTTCAATGGCCAGTGCTCCCCTGCCGCCGAGTCCCTACAAATTAAAGACATCACCGGGTGCCGGTTCCATATCGCTTAATCAGATGTCCAACTATTCGCTGGGCAGGAGCACGCATCACCATCATCATCAGCAGCAGCAGCGCCACTCGCCGCATCATCATCACCAGCAGCAGCAGCAGCACCATCACCACCATCATCACTCCTCATCCTCGCATCGCCTGTATTATCCACCGGGTAGCTATGCCTCCCAAAAGTACAGCCAGCATGGCAGCTACTATCCCCATTTGCAGCACTATGGCGATGAGACGCTACTCTAGGCGGGATTAATCACAATACCAGGGGAGGAGTAGCAGTCCCCTGATTCCAGTCAATGTTCCTGCGGCAGCTGATGTGCCAAAGTCAGTCTTGTACTATAACATAAAGTGATGGGTTTTGCTAGCTATAAAACGGACTTAGGTTTATGGTGTCTTAACTGCATGCCACACAAAATTCCAATTTAAGTTGCTCTGCCCGTAGAACACAATGAAATACTATCTATGTACTGTGTATATAACCCAGGAAATGTCCTCTTATTTAGTTTAGGCCTTTAACGAAAGGTCATAGATGACCTATCTAGCCAACCCCCACAACGAATTGTAATTGCCCTAGATGGGCCACATCCTATTTTCGTGTGTACTTAATGTTGCTCCTAATTAGTTGCCCCTTGCGTTGCCTTTTTTGCCGTTTTGGTGTAACCAAATCCAATAAGCACTCTTGCCTTTTAGACATTTACACTAATGTCGCCTGTGCGTACATATATAGCATTTTTTTATACTATTTCTTTTTTGTTTTTGAGAGAAACACGCAGCAACCAAATACTGTGATACGCATGTTCATGTCTTCGAAACCGGGGGCCAAAAACCTGGTTCCCACTTTGCTGTCTTCTTCTCCTGATCCCGAAACAAGTGTACTTAACAAATGAAAAACAAACGCAATTGCAATCCTAGCCGTAATGCCTAATTGTATTCAGTGTGCCATTAGCTTTAGGGACTAAACTGAGCAAGTCAAAAAAACAAAAGCGCCTTGAGAAATCCGTTTTTCGAAAAAACTTTATGGGATTGAATTTGTATAATATTCCTTGATATTTTTTTATCTAATTATCTTAAAGGAAATCGCTTTTTTAAGGGGTTTTCTGTCGGATTTAGATAGTTTTAACCATAGATTTTTTTTTAAAAACGGAAACAAGAACAAGGATTAATTTTTAACTGTCCAACTAAAACTTTTTACAACTATGGATCATACGAATCGTATAGATCCTAACTAACAGTATATGTATTTTTTATGTGTATTTTTTATTATTATATGTAACTTATTTGCTAGCGAATAAAGTGTCGAAAAGTTAAGATCTGTTTTGATTTCATTTGATTTGATTTGATTTGTTTCTTGTGTTTGGTTTACCAAGTAAAATAGAGTCTCCAAGTGTCGCCGTTACTCCATGAGCATTTTTCCGTCTTCGGGGCAAGAAAACCCACCCCACCCGTCGGGTTGGGTGTTTTTTTGCCTATTGCCGAGTGGGTGGCAAGGTCGCCTCACTGCGTGTTGGTCCGCACAAAACGATGGTCTCATTCTGGTTATTATTGGCCGAGGCCTGCGGTTGCCAATTGTCAAGGTCCTCGTCGCCGTTCTCCTTGGCCCTATGGTAGTTCTCCATTTCGCTGGCATACTTACTGCTGGTGATTCCCAGCAGGTGTGCCAGCCCACCGCCCACGTAGTCGATTCCGGCCAGGAATCGGTTGCCCATCCGACTGGCCTTGTACCGGAGGCGTGGTCCCAACGCCATTTCGCTCTGAAAAAGAGGTTAAGTGAGTCACGATGATGGTCAGTGGGTGGGAGCTATATGTAACCAGCGTCTTATCTTTAATTCCCAGGGCCCTACTTGTTTACTCAGAATGCTCGAAGTCATATTTCTTCATTGATATGCATTTTAATCATATTTATTAATATTATGCTGGTATCCTGCAAATTACTTTATTGTCATTATAATAACTAAAATGTTTTGAATATATATTTAACATTATCATGCTGTATATTCTTAATGAAAATAAGAATATTATAGGTATTACTTTTTTTCCTATTAAATTCGAGCGATTATAGTTCACATAAGTATATTTTATTTAAAAAATGTTTTAAGTTAAGATATGAATTATATATAATAATTTCTTATATCCAAATCCTTTTTTTTTAATAATTATTATTAACTATAAATACAAACAAAAAATGCCGACGCAAATTCTTGAGCTTTGTAAGGAATACTTCACCTTAAAAAACATTCCTTAGCTTGTACGAACTGTTTTCCAACTCAGATAGTTTTCAGACTACTCCCTTTCCACAACATTTAGGGGTTTTTAACGCCAATTCCCGGATAACCTACCTCGTTCAAATGGCCGTCGTAGCACTTGTCAGCTAATTCCCCATCCGCTTCGTCCTCGCTGGAAGATAACTCCTCCATAACCCCATCACTGAAGTACAGGATGCGTTTGTTGGACTGTAGTTCAAGGGCGGTCACATTGTCCGTTTCGGATGCACTTGCTCCAGAACCAGATCCTCTTGCTCCTCCTCCTCCTCTGCTTTTGGTTATTCCAATGCCGTCCCCCGACATGGTGTGTCTATATTTTCAGCCGATTAAGTACCGCTTCGATTGATTGACGATGACCGAATGTTTTGCGGTTTGAATTTCGTTTGAATCGCAGCCGCCGTTTTGGTCATGAAAAAACGGGTGCGGGTCGCCAAATACGAATACGGTGGGCTTTTGGGGGCCGAAATGTCCTTGGGTTGGGGGCCACCGGCGACTCACAAGCGGTGAGAATCGCGTGCCATTTGGCGTTTCGTTCGGCCAGGTGCAAATCAAATCAATAAACCAAAAGCAAAAGCCGCTTCCACTCACAACAACAACAAACACTAAACAAAACAAAGGTGCGGCAGTGTGACCAAATACCGACTAGCGGTTAAATGCCTAAGAATGGTCAGTGCAAGTTCTTAAACGATAGTATCGGTAGTAAACATTTATATATAAACATCTATAGCCCAAATTTCGTTACTATGCAATGGTATCGTTACTTATATTTTTGTTTTATTAAAAACAAAAGGTAAATTCTTAAACTAATTTAATTAGTTTTCATCATTTTATATTATTTAGGAGTTTATTTACTTTAAATTAACTATAAACACATTTCAATTTCATTTTTTTAAAGCAAGTTGTTAATTGATTACCGCATACGGATAAAATTGATTGCTTAAAATATTAGACCAACCAAATTGTCTAAAAATAACTTTACTTGTTGAGTAAATTGTTTCTCAAAACTAACAAATTGGTTTAAAATAAATAAAAATAATAATATATATAGAATTTTTCCTACAACTATCGCCTGCGTAAGCGATATATCGACGGTATTTGCTCTGGTCACACCGAACAGCTGTTTACGGCTTTCCCATTTGCGTCGTTTACAACAAATTACAAATCTTCCAAATCGCGGGAATCCGAGATTGCGCCCAATTATGGAGTCGCCCACCTCGCACCTGGTGGCCAAAGGTGAGTCCGAAAAAGTGCTACTCTCAAGCAGGATCGAGGTCACCAATGCGTGCTTAGATTTCCAGGTGACTGGCGTTTCGCGCAGTGGACGCGTACGCAAAAAGTCGTCGAAACTGTTAGATTTTGAATCGCCGGAGGAGATTGAGAAGCGAACAAGGCGCCAAAGTGGCGGAAGGCAACCGTCCAAGTATTCGGGGCGTGGCAGGCCATCGAATGCTCTGCGGGATCTGGAACTCGACCAGGAGATGCTCTTCGATGAGCCCAATATGTCGGAAGGCGAAGAATTCCATCCGGAAACGACAACAGCCGTGCCCATTCTGAACTCGGACGATGAACTGGACAACCTGGTGCAGGATCTCGTCGATGGTGTCCAAGCGGAAGCCACCAGCCTGGAATCGCCCGTCCGCCAGAGCCTCTACATGCGCGAGAAGGCCAACAAGAGGAAGGTCTTCAAGGACGGCAAGGTGGTCAACGCGAAGGTGCAGCGCAAGGACAAGGGCAAGCAGCGGTACACCGCCTACAGCCTGTGGGCCAGGGAGGCGCGGAAAAAAGACCTTCCGGATATGGGTAGGTTTGGGATATAGACTCGCCAGACATGGTGCTATTTTCATGGGCTTTAATATGCAATCACCCTACAAAAAATTATAAATGTCATTTTTCGTTCATAATTTCCAATTCTCCAGCGAATTCTTCAGGTCCTCATAGTCGTTTACTTGATTATTCATTTTTTTTTCATTTTTTCTAAACTAAAATAATAAAAAGCGAATTGTTCTGTAATTTAATGCTCCTCATCATCGTCTATTTAATGTTATATAAACGTTCTTATAAAAAAGCATTATAAACTTATTTCCACAAATGTTTTACCAAGACAATTATTACAATTGCATGTACAACATCTGGTGTACAAAATAAAAAATGCATACAATATTGTTATTCAGTTACAATTTCTAAAGGTGCATGAAAACTTCCTAAAACATGAATAATCAATCACCTTCACTTCAAAAATATCCTGGCCAAGCTTATATTAAAATGTCTGAATCTAGAGTACATTTCGAATTGGTTAGTTATACCTTCTAAGCACCCTTTGAATGACATTCAAACTGAGAAAACATTATTTTACAAATATATGTATATATATATGCAAGATTAGATCTGTTATTAACAATTGGAAATCTATTTCAGACTACACCAGTGCCACCAGACGTCTCAGCGAACTGTGGGCGAATGTGTCCAATCGGGACAAGAACGCCTGGCGGCGCAAGGCGAAGATCCAAGCGTCCAGGGCGAGATCGCGCGACAGATCCGGAGCGAATGGCACAACCCAGACGACGAGCAACGGCAGCACAGCATTGGCTTTGGATCCTCCGCAGCACGAGACGATCTTTCAGAATCGGGCGACAACGAGTCGCACTCGCAAATTGGCCGCCGATCGGCAGCAATCCTCTCTAGAAGCGGCGGCTGCGGCAGCGGCGGCAACCAGCTCCTCCACCCCAAGACGCAGCATTAACACACGAAGTGGCAGGTCACAGGCATCCACGAGTGCGGCGAAACAACAATCGCCGGGAGAGGCGGATGTAGGCAGCCGGATAGGGAGTCACCAGAAGCAAGAGGAGCCCCACAAAACCAGCATCGAGGTGATCGATGCGGCGGCACACCTGAAACTCTTGGGCGAAAGTCTCACGGTGATTGGCGAGCGGCTTAAGAAACACAATGGACATGTGGCTCTATCGGGAAGCTTGTCCGTGCTGCTCGACAGTTTGCTCTGCGCCATGGGGCCATTGCTCTGTATGACCACGCAGATACCGGGATTGGAGAACAAAGTTCAGCTTAGCAAAAACCTAGCCGACACCCTAGATAATATCGCCTACGTAATGCCGGGATTGTAAAGAGGTTTTCGGTACATCACTTTAACCCTATATAAATATGTGTATAACTTTACCAGGCAGCTGAGCTTCCAAAGTGGGGCTAGAAACGCCATCGGAACCAAGTGCTCCCTGATTTCACGGTATGCACCACTTTCGAGCGCATTATCTATATGTAAATTAAGCTTTAGCCATCAAGCAGAAAACAATTTATTTATAAATTATCCTTAGTCTTAAGCCACAGCATCTCGATTTTAAATAAGTAAAACTATCTATGCCAGATCTGAAGGTCTCCCTTCTGTTTTCTTCTATTGGCTTGTCATATGAAAAACTAAAAAATTGAATGAGAAAAACAATATTTAACGTATTTTTTTCTCTAAATATATGTACATATGAAAAGTTTATTGCTGATTGGTTCATTTCTTAATGATTCTTCACCGAAAATCGAACATATTTACTAGGGTTGTTTTCGGACTATTAATAACTACCCCAATGAAATCTATGCTCTAATCTTTAATCTCTAGTCTTTTCAAGTAAATGGATCGATAGATGGAGCGGAAAACCACAAAATCAGTGTCAATTCAACTCAACTATCGCTATAAAAAAATTCTTGAAAAATTTAATTTTCATATGGAAACCATAAATGTATAAACATATAAACATTAACACCCTATAAGCTGAATGGAATTCTGAATTTAAATTTAAATGCCCCTTGGTTTTTAAATGACTTTCGAACATTTTTTATAGTTTCCATTAAATTCAACATTTATAATTATGGCCATAAATTTATAAAACAAATTATTTGATTTCAAGAATATCAATTAATTTCTTTAGAAAGTGTTAAATTGGCCCGAAAACAAATTGTTAAATTCTTTTAAATATCTTGACTACAGCGAAATAACTTTAGATCAAATGTAAATACGTTCTCTTTAAAAAACAAAAAAAAATTAATTTCACTGCGAAAATAAAACATGACTTAAATGTATGACTATAAAAAAACTTTTATATGGAAAGATTTCAAGGTTACGAAAAGCCAAACTATTTAAGTAATTTGAATACTGCTTCAAAAACCAATGCTGAAATGATTTTTGAATATATGAACTATCGCAATCGATAGATATCGGCACGTCTGTTACGGTATCGAAGCGAGCGACTGCCATCGCTAGTTTGGGCTCCCACAAAATTGCTTTTCGCACTAAAAACCGCCCCAAATTGTGTACAATTTCCACAGAACCGGGATTAGTAGGACAGATCCCCTCAAGAAATTGCCATGTTGAGACCCCAGCCATCGATGCCTTTGCCACAACCGCCGGGAAAGCGGAAGAAGCCCGCGGAATTGCAATTAACCTGCGAATGGCGCGGTTGCCAGGAGATTTGCACGGGCGAATGGAACCTCAATAGTCACATAGCCGAGCATCTGGAGCAGTATGCCCGGGAGCAGGATAGTCGGGAGGATGGCGACCACAAGGAGCACCAGTGCACATGGAGCTCCTGCGACTTCATTACTTCCAATCTAGTGGAATTCGAACGGCACTCGTATTACCACGGCTACTACCTGCACCTCCTGCTGCAGGGCAAACTGGAGTGCGATCTGCATCCGGAAATCCCCACCTGCACTGCTCCTCCGCGCCTGATGGACAAGTTGCCTGTCCTTGGCCAGAATTTTCGCTGTGGATGGACGGATTGCGAACGGGAGTTCGTTTCCATCGTCGAGTTCCAAGATCACATTGTCAAGCACGCCCTCTTCGAGTACGACATCCAAAAGACGCCGGAGGACGAGCGGCCCAAGACCATGTGCAACTGGACGATGTGCCACAAGCACATGGCAACAAGTACCGCCTCATCGAGCACATAAGCACCCACTCTAACAAGAAGCAGGTGGCCTGCTTCCACTGCGGGGAACTGTTCCGTACCAAGACCACGCTCTTCGATCACCTGAGACGCCAGCCCGAGAACAACAGTGAGTACCCCCAAAGGTTCCTGGATTGACATGGTCATTTGATCCTTTTGCTGTTCAAGTTCCATTCACTTAGACAGTGGTCCTCCCTTTTTAAGACCTGGAAACCATTGCTTTGGCAGAGTTCCATTCGTGTAGGCCTCCAGTTTCTTGATATATGCAACAGAACTTCTTGAGTGTTTAATTTATTTAGGGCCCCCCAATTATTACTAAATCCTTAACTCCTTTTTTAGCATAGTAAGTTATAATTTTTATTATTTATAGATATTTAAAAAAATTCTATTAGGACGTGATTCTTTTATTTATTGAAGAATTGTTTGGAACTGCTATTAGTCACAGATTAAGTGCAGTTAAGTATAGGTATAAAAAAAAATCTTAACTAAGAATTGTCTCTATATAAAATCATTCTAACATTGATTTTTCCAAGCTATAGATAATTGTAACTTTGCAATCACAAATTAAACCACAATAGTGAAGTGACCATCTCATAAGGGTGAATTATAAGTTAATTTCCTTAATGATTGTTGCAAGCAGCCCTTATTAATGTACATATATCAAATATTGTCTGAAATGTGTGTATTAATAATTAGGATGTGCAACCCCTATCGTAAAATACACATTTCTTTGCCCAAGAAGCTGAAACTATTTTTTAAGTATTATATTTATTTAACGAATCAAAATCTGTGAATTCCCGTCTGCAGCGAACAGCTTTCAGTGCGCGCAGTGCTTCAAGTTCTTTGCCACCAAGAAGCTGCTGAAGAGCCACGTGGTGCGGCATGTGAACTGCTACAAGTGCACCATGTGCGACATGACCTGCAGCTCGGCCAGCTCGCTGACCACCCACATCCGCTACCGCCACCTCAAGGACAAGCCACTGAAGTGCAGCGAGTGCGACACGCGCTGCGTCCGGGAATCGGACCTGGCCAAGCACGTCCAGATCGTCCACTCGAAGACGGTGCACCAGTGCGAGCATCCCGACTGCCACTACTCCGTGCGCACCTACACGCAGATGCGAAGGGTGAGTCACTAACCAACTGAACGCCTTGATCCCCTACTTGTAAGAGGTGGAGGGGCTGCATAAGTCAGTATAGAATTAAAACTATTAGATTGGACCGACTATTGAAACCACTAAGAAAGTAGAGGCTTCATATGATATATAAATGTACATATAACATTCAACATAACATGATTTTAAGAATCATGTAAATGTTTGTACTATACCTACTATATGACATTTAATAACATCATAAGGGTATTTTAAAGGCAATAATATTATATGACTTTAATAAATCAATCGTTTTGATTCAGTTTTATATTAAATGAAAAGTAAAACAAATTATACTTAGCTGAACAAAATATACATGATTGCTTTTAAAAAATCGCTAAAAAATCATCATTAAACAAGAAAGGAAGCAAACTTCGGCAAGCCGAAGTTCATATACCCTTGCAGCTATTTCAAAAACTAAATACTCTTGAAAACGTTCAAATTTTGCGTGTATGTCTAAAAACATTGAAGCTATTATGATTTGCAGCTTAATTTTGAAGGAGAGCTATATGCTATAGTCGTCCGATTTTGTTGAAATTGAAACCGTAATCCTGAAATATTTAACCATTTCTATATCTCGAAGAACTAAAAAAAATTAAAAAAACAACAAAGTTATAATTTTTTTTTTGTATTTTTCCGTTTGTTCTTATGGGAGCTATATGCTATAGTCGTCCGATTTTGATGAAATTTAAACCGTAATTCTGAAATATTTAACCATTACTATATCTCGAAGAACTTAAAAAAAAAAAAAAAAAAACAGCAAAGTTATAATTTTTTTTATTTATTTTTATGATTGTTCCTATGGGAGCTATAAGCTATAGTCGTCCGATTTAGATGAAATATATATATATATACTTTATAGGGTCGGAGATGTCTTCTTCACTGCGTTGCAAACTTCTGACTGAAATTATAATACCCTCTGCAAGGGTATAAAAAGATGTACAAATGCATTTGAACAGTGGAAGGATTTATCTAGCTTGTTCTGTTATTTAAAGTAAAAAATAATAGAACTATTTTTTTTTTTTTGAGCACATACAGCCGTATAAACAAACGCCACTTAAACCCCTGATTTCCTTACAGCATTTCTTAGAGGTTCACGGCAATAATCCCATCCTCTACGCCTGCCACTGCTGCGAACGCTTCTTCAAAAGCGGCAAATCCCTGTCCGCTCACCTGATCAAAAAGCACGGCTTCCGGCTGCCATCGGGACACAAAAGATTCACCTACCGGGTGGACGAGAACGGATTCTATCGCCTGGAGACGACGCGCATCGAAAGCTTGGAGGTTACGCAGCAGATACTGTCGCCGCAGGTGAATGTCTCGCTGGAGATCGATCTGAAACCGGGCACAGGGACCTGTTACGAGATCGTGGATCCCACAAACACCGAATTCGAGCGCATCATCGTCTCGAATGATCCGCACGAGGCGCAGCTGATGGGCGAAGTGATCATCTCGCTGCCCAGCTTAACGGAGGAGCTGTGAGGAATGGAGGTGGACGGAACCAACGGCAGCTAGCAGCCAATACTTCTGATCTCGTGTGCCCACTTACTATTAAGCACTAGCAGTAAGACTTAAGTAGAAAGTAGAAAAATGCGGCGACATGTCATAAGGCCCTTGAGCATAATGTCCATGACAAGATCAATCATAGTATCTAAGGTCAAGGGGTAACACCACTTTAAGTAATACGAAAAGTCGATCGCCCTAATATATTCAACTTCAGGTTCATAATTGCATCTATTGGAAACCGAATTTTTATAGAAAGTTAGTTTTATATTTTGTTTTTAGTCATTTTGTTATGTTTTGTTCGTCTGATTTACAAATTAACTAAAAATTTTACATTTCAAGCTGTTTTTTTTTAGGTTAATGAAAGTCTTTTTTTTTATACAATTTCTGAAAAAATTCAGTTTGTTTTCAAAGCCTTAGATTGGTGTTTCCCCTTAACTCAAAACTTCCATGGACCTTATTTACAATATCTATTAGGTCATAAGGCCCAAAATCCTTATCGCCCAGAACTTTGTAGTTGTGTTCTCTACCATTTAAAGGCAATGCAATTTACATACGAATGTAAAACCCATAAACATTTTCAATGTTTAAGGATGCTACAATCAAGCCTTACGTGGGTTAGTAAAAATATTTAAAAATTAAAAGTAAAAAACGACTTATATAAAAGGTGGGCGCTATGTCGTCACTGCGAAATGCATTGATTCTGTACAATCATATCCCAAAACCATTGTTTTAGATTCTATGTGCGTGCCTGCTCCTGTGTGTGAAATGTTTGTGCGTGGTTTCATTATCCATCCCAGGATCGTGATCCATTTATCATTTAGTCCTAAGCGATTTGACAGTTTCCAGTAGCAACTTTATTGTTTAAGGTGTATAGCAAATAAAAAAACAAACCAAGCTCTAAAAAAAGCGGTCTGTTGTATTTAAATTTTACATTTTGGGCAAACGAAACTCGTGGAGAAATAAAAATATAAGGAGCAATGCATTATTTTTTTAGTCATTTATAATGTAAGCGATAGGGGTTATTAGTTTTCCTAATAGAAGCTCTTATGGAAATTAGTTCGCAATTTTAAATTAAACTATAGTTTGATTGTGATTGTAAGGAAAAGTTTAGCATCATTCAAATTGTTAGATCCATGAATCGCAATATGAAAATTCAAAAGTAGTTGTTACTAAGGTTTCTTTGTTTAAAACACCTTAATTTGTTTTACTTTCTAATCGAAGACATATTACTTGTTATTTTGCCTGTTTGAGGAAAACTTTTTAAGGTCCAGAAGGGAATGTATTGTAACCAGTTTGGGTTATTAAAAATATATTTAGTCTTAATCAGGGACATAATTATACATCATGCATTGCTGAAGGCCACGGGTAACAAAACTAGAAAAAAAATTCTTTAAATAGTTGCGTTTGGAATAAAAATTTAGTTTATAAGATGAAAATTATTTCACCTAGTTTGGCAGTAACAACAAGACGCGGGAGCACTTACATCTAGAACAGGGATTCCAGATAGGTGCCTCCCTTTTCTAAGGTAGGTGATACTCCTTTTCACTCCAGATCTATGTGTCTAGATTAATTTTACCCAACCTGAGGGTAAGTAAAGCTCTAAGCACTATTTGCACTTTTTCTTAGGCTATATTTCCACTACTTTTCGGCCATTTGTGAGGTTAGCTTCCTCTGCACTCGAAAAAAATAAACACATGGTGGTGAGTACGATTTTTAAAAGATTTTTTGTTGTTTAATTCTGGGATGCTTAGACTCGCTCTCAAGTAACTTCGACATATAAGGTTTAACTATATGTTCGCACCGGAAAAAAAATGAAAACACTTTCGCGTTCGAAATCCTTCTCCGATGCCGGATTCCTCGTCAGATTCGATCCGTTTACTTGGCGTGGGTCTGGGCCTTCCTCAGCTGGGTGAGGATGTTGGACAGCTCCTCACGCTTCCTCTTGGCACGGATGTGGGTGCCCAGGCGGCGCTTGAGGAACTTCAGGGCCCTCTTGTCCTTGGACACCTTCAGCAACTCCATGGTGCGCTTCTCGTAGGGAGCATGGCCCACCACTTCGCGCACCAGATCGCGCATGAACTTGGTGTGACGGGTTTGGATCTACAGTTGGATGAAAGATAGTTGGGTGTTACACTATCCATGTAAACAAAGGCCGGGATAAACAAAGTGTTCCGCCGGGCAAAACTTACGTTCTTCAAGCGAGATCCACGCAGACCCTTGACCTTCTTGTCGCCGGTATACTTGACATTCCTGATCTTGGTGGTCTTGTGGCCCTTGTTCAGACCAATTGCCAGCTCGTAGCGCACAGCCATCTTCACTGTGGGAAAATTTATATTTATTGAAATGTTTTTTAAATTTGCTTTGCTCTGTTGTTTTATGCGCTAAATGCAAACGATTGGGTTTCTTAGCCCCTTTGGTTTATAATTTAACTGTGTGGCACACACTCAACACATAAAACAAAAAGATGCTCGGAAATTTCACGGAATAACACACACACCTCAGTTGCTGTTAAAAAGTGGAAAGAGCGAAAAAAAATTGCGACGGAAACAATATGGCAGCTGGAGATGGACGTTTAACGCGATAGTATCGATAGAGTATAGCAGACTTGCCAGATGGCGCATGGAAAATTCAGCGAACTAAGAAATTATGTATAATTATGGATTGAACGCTTTTAAAAGAAATTCCTCAAATTGGCCTTGTATCCATGTACTTTGCTTATCCATATTTTTAAACATCCATATATTATTATATTAAGACCGAAGGTAAAATGCTGCTCCCTAAAATTGATTTATTTATACCATGTAGGGGTTTAAGTTCTTACGAACCATATTTAAGGAGATGTCATCTGACGAACTATGTATGTTTTTATAACAATCTGCCAGCGAGCATGTAATTTAGCCGCGATAAAAGAACAATGGGTGATTTCCTTTCAGAATATTTTCTTAATCTTTTTATGTATTCTTTAATTAATATTGAAATTTGCAGTAAGTAAAAAATTTCTTATTTTGGAATTTTTCTATACAATTATATTTATTGATTTGATATCAACATCTTTTTTAAATATCACCGAAAGAAGCTTATATAGCTGAAAAAAATATGTTTTTATAATTTGAATCAATAAATACTATTTATTAAACAGTTAACAGCTTAACAAGTTGCATTTAAAATAGTGAAAATTGGAGATAAGTGAGTGAAAAAGAATACCCTCTTAAAGATGAAGTTAAAGATGATTAACACTAAAAAAATACAAAATAAACCTATCCCCATTTTTAACGTTAACCTTACAAAATGTTTTAAAAAATTAAAATATCATGTTTGCTGCTCTAAGAATTTTCATGAAAATGTTTTCTTTTCTGATACTAAATGTTTTTTGAAGTTTTTTATAGTTGAACAGAGAAAAATAAATTATTTTTTCAGCAATTCAATTTGCAGCAACCCCTGGTTTGCTGAACTGCTGTAATTTCATCCAATTGAATTTACACATTTACCAACACTTTTCCATCAGTCATGGGGCAACGCTGCTCCAGCAGCTGCCACTTTCTTACCAATCGATAGCTATCGATTCGCGGTATCAACCCTGCCCGTGCATGTGTTGCCATTCGATCCGATGACCAACTCCGCACACGTTTTACGGCTTTGTGCAAACAATTCTGGTGCAATCTAGACAAGAAGTGTTTCTGGAGTGCGCGGCGCGTTTAATTGAGCAATTTGGGTATTGCGTATTGAAACTTTGCAGACAGGCTGCAGCCCCAATTGCCGAATTTGAATAGGGATGGCAACTCTGCCACACGCCGGCCATGTTATTGTGATTTGTAAAAGGTGGAACGTAGACACGTGTTTAATTCGTGCAGCTCTCTAACGTTTGAGAAAGCCGAGAAAATCGCCAGTAAATAACGCAATAGACTACCTAAGCACGCGAGTGACGCTACATATAATCAAAAACACCCACTAATAGTGTGCAAAATAAGTTATCCAAGCGGTTGCAAGAGGTAAGAAATCGGAGCACGCGGAACATAACCTAGTACAAATAGTGCGTTGTGTGTGAATTTGCCAAAACAGTGAGATGAAAAATGGTGTCATGTGGGGAATTCTACGGTTTTGTTCGTTTGTTTTTCCCTAGAGGTATATTTGTAGTCCCCTCTCTCCTTTTCTCCTTCTTTCCGTCTTATTTTTTTTAGTTTTGTTTAGTGTACTGGTCTGTCTTTGTTGTTGTTGCTCCGGCAAAGTGACAGTGGGTGGCAAAGGGAAAAATTTGGAGTTCAAATCAACGATTACACAATGCCATTTCACACACACACACGCAGAGAACATACATAAGTATGCTTGTGTTCCCTAACAGCTTTCACTGTTAATTTTCGGCATTTTATTTTTGCTAGAAAGAGAGCCAAAAAGGAGCAGCCACTCCCACAATATATATGTATCAGACATATATCCCCAATTATACAATCTCCGCCCATTTTCAGCCACCATATGATCGGAAACCACGTTGCCAAGATTAAAAAATGTGGACTTTTTCGGCTAGCTGGCAATTGTTGTTGCACCTGGCTTGTTGTTGTTTTGATGCCCTCTTTTGGTCGCTCTCTTTCGCTCTTGGAGTTTAAATGGGAATATCAATTTTTGGCTGTTGCTTCATATCCCCTTCTTCTTCTTTCGGCCACATGGAAATTCGAGTTTCGAGCAACAACAATGCAAGTTCAAAGTCACATCTAACAGAAACGCACAAAAACATGCCTAAACATGTTTGTTTGCATGCCAAGACACGCACGCACACACATTAATATGCATGTGTAAACAAGCTTACAGTATCAAAAAAGTAAACACGAGGAAATTCAAAGTTTGAATACCCTACCATTTAAAAACAAAGGTTCAATAGCTACATTTACTTATTTACTTACTATAAACAATTAAAAAGCAAAAACAAAATGTTGGTAACTTGTTTGGTTCTTTTTAAGGAAGTCTAACGAATAATAATTTTGGTTATTATAATTCTTATAAACAACTTTCCAGCAATATGCTGTAGTGATCTGATTTGATTATTTATCCCATGAGTACAAATTTAATTTCAAATGCATTTCTTAAAAAAAAGAAAACTTATGCAATTTTTTTCTGATAAATAATTAAACGGAATAGACTTTTTTTAATCAATATTACATGTTTATTTACATATGTATGTATTAATGTAAGTATACATATGTACATATGTTATATAAATTAATAAAAAAAAGTGTCACATGCACATCAATTTCACCCAGTTGCAAACATTTAACCAAAATTTATACACTCTACCAAGGAATGGTATGTGTATATCAATTTCTGAAAAAGTTCCCGTCACCCGTTTTTTTTTTTTGATTAGGAAACGCCACAGCTGTCTGGCCGATTGCCCTTCAATGGGCATTTTATAAATTTTATAGCACCACATTAAAGCCCCTTCCCCTCTTGCGCCCCACTCAAACCCCCTTTTGCCACCCGCCGATCTGTCACTGTTTGTTGTTTGGCGATTGGGCTTATCAATTTGTCCACTGTGCGGCCGAGGACCTTTGGGCCCTAACGAAGTGACGAAATCAATGAAGGGGAATCTCAGTACTGTGGATCGAACCAAATTTTGCGAACAAAAATGGAGTGAAGAAACATCCATGTATTTTATTGTTAAAGATGTAATTTAAATTTAATTCAATTATTCGTGTTTTAAAAGATGTAAATTTAAAAATTTTAATACATTTTATTAAAAATTAAGATTAATAACTATTAGGAAAGATTAACAAACTTTTATTTAATTGAAAAATAATTTGAAATTTAAATGTTAACAAAAAAGAAATATGCTTTTATAATTAAAGTTTCTCCAGGAAACCCAAGAAAATTCAAAAAAATGTTATAAAATATTTATTTTAAACTTAAATACAATCACTGTTTTTTATGACTAGCTTATTTTAGGCCCACTATTCAGAAATATTGACAAAATTTGAATGTGCATTTCCGACGAATTTGAATGGATTACAAATAACGGATTTCGGATTTCTTTGTTTTAATGAGCGCTCTTTCTCTCTCTATCTCTCTCCTCCCACTGGGAGGCGCATACATACATATGTGTGTAGGTGGAAAGGGGCGCTAAAAAAAACTTTTGCCACCACGCATCCCCTCTTTTTTGCGGCTAAGAAGAGGAAGAAAAGCGGATGGAGCGAAGAGCTGAGAATCTCAGCCGAAAAAAAAAATAAAAAAAAGAACGAACAAATGGCAATTAGAAGGCGGGCAATGTAGTTTCCCTTCTTATATCGAGCAGTCGATATCTCGAATCTCTCGAACAATTTCGCCGGCATTTCGAAACCGAACCAAAAACCCGAAAAAAGAAAAAAAAAAAAACAAACAAAAACAAAAACAATAGCACCACACAGACTCCAAAAAAAAAACCCGCAACGAATTGATGCCATAAAACGACAAAAAAATACAAACGAAAATCGGAAGAAACTACGAACCAGTTTTATACCTTATAGTGAATTGGTGATATCAAATAGTGATATTATATATTTAGTGAAAAGGTGAAGAATTTCTGGCAAAGTTTTGTTTTCGTAACTTTTAGTTTTGTTTTGTAATGATTTCGTAACATTTGCCGTAAACGTAACGGTTTGTTCTCGCTCTCTTTCGCTTTCTTGTTGTTTTGGCGCACGCGCTCTTTCTACCGATCTTGCCCTCTCTCTCTCTATATCTTCGAATCGCTCTCTCTCACTCTCTCTCGTTGCGTTTTTCCCTTCCGCGTGGCATTCAAAAATTGCTTTTACACCTTATACACTCGCGGCATTTCTTGTTGTTGCCTATATTTACGTATTTATTTATTGCTATAAATACGCAAAAGTTCAGAAAGGAAAAAGCCAAAATCAAATACTTAGACGCAAACTACACACGCGCACGCAGACTTATGCAAACGAGCACATGCATTCGGGTCTCGTGATTCCCAAAATGAATTGAAAACCTTTTTTTAGGTTTTTTAAATAATTAATTTTGGCTTTTATTTTGAATAAATGGTCATTAGTGTTTTGCGTTTCAGAAGAATCTATTTATTAATTTATACTCTCAAAATATGTTACTCAGTAACATTCTTTTTATTTTTTTTTACAATTTTTACAATTAATGGTATTTCTGGGAAGAGTTTTTAAAAATATTAAAATTTGTAATTAAAATTTGTCTTCATTCAATATATAAAACTATTTAAAAATCCATTTTCTTACGTCCTCATTAGTTTTTTTTTTAACAATCAGATAAAATAACTGATAAAACATGTTTAAATTGTTGAAAATAAAATTTAAATCAAGTCATTTCAGTACTTTAGAAATTGTTCAACAAAAATACAATTCTGTATACTTTCCTTATCGTTTGTCATGTCAAGCATTTTAAATAATTATATACGACGCTACCTGCTTCGTAAATTGTTGTCTGATAAGGATTGTTAAATATTTGCTGAGAGCAAATACAATAAAAAAAAAAAAAACAAATTACCATTTGTTGTGCAGTATATTTTTCAATCTTTGTAAGAGAAAATTTGTAATTGTATTGCAAATTTAGTGATTAGCAAAGATGCTCATAAAAGTATACATTGGCCATACCATAAATATTTAATTTTGGTATAAATTAGCCTATTAATGTATATACATGTAATATCCATTTATTGACATTATTTTAATGTTTTAAAAGCGCAAAAAAACTTAGAAAATAAAATAACTTAAAACAAAGGAGCTTAAAAATGTCTTCAAAAGTAATCTTAATAAGCCTTGTGTTTAGAATTACTAGGAATTGTATTTAGTTTGACATTTGGGGATGTAACACAAACTTCGTAAAATGAACACAGAAAGTCATTGAAAAATATTAAAAACGCTCCAACTAACTGCGGTTCTCTACCATTTCAGATCATCCAATATTCAGCGAAAATGGTATCCGGTCGTCCTCTACTCTATCTGTCACTGCCCGGTGTAGCATTTATACTCGGCGTCTTTTGGTTTCGGCGTAGAAATAAAAATCGTTTAGACAAGCCCGATGACGAGGACACATCGGCCATTGGCAAGGACTCGTCGATTGAGCCCTCTGTGCAGGCGCGCAAGGCCAATGGAGTCCTGCAGAACGGCAAATTGCCGCAGCAGCAGGCCAGCAAGTCTATGAACATCAATGGAACCATAGCTAATGGAAACGGAAGTGGCAGTGGCAGTGGCATTGGCAGTAATAGCGGAAGTGGTAGTGATGAGAAGGATAGTCCCACTACCATGTTGTACGGCAAATCGGCACCTATCAAAATTCAAAGCAATGGCCGCACTTCAAATGCAAAACATCAGCAGCAAATTGACTCCGAGATGCTCAAGTCAAAAATTCAAGATGCTGAGCACAAGAAACTTTGTTCAATAGATGAAGATTTCGAGAATCTATCGTCGCCACGTGATTTACCCGATTCGGTTAACACTCGCGTGTCCTTTTACAATCGTAAAGCGAGCCAAAAGACGGTGGAACCGGTGGTGATCAAGGCCACGCGTACACCCAAGATATCGCCGGAGAACTCCTTTCTGGAGACCAATTATACCACCAAGGAGTGTGAGCAGAACAATAACTGTGAGCCCAAGGAGGAGGGACAGAAGGAGGCCAAACAAGAGTCTTCCCAGGAGGCCAAAGATCAGGAGCAGGATCAGGATCAGGATCAGGAAACAGAGCAGCAGACGGAGCTGAAGGAGGACGTTGTGGATAGTAATGGTAACCAGAAGCGTAACGTGGATGCGGCCAGCCCTTCGCTGAGCATTTGCAGCGTTCAATCGGGCGATTCCGGCAAGGGATCCAGTTTGCCCCGCTCGGAGGCAACACGCGTTAAGACCAGCTACGAGTTCCTCTTTCCGATCAGCCTGATTGGTCAACTGTACGGCCGCAAGCGGGCGTTTATCAACCAAATCAAGGCCAAGACTCTGGCCAGCGTGTCCCTCAGCAAGAATCCCTACTCGGGCAAGGTGCGCATCTGCACGATTGAGGGAACGGAGAGCGAAATTGATGCCGCATTGGCCATGATCCGTCAACGTTTGCCGACCAAGCGCTATCCCAACTTTACCATGCAACGCATCCACTTTGCGCTTCCGCAGACCATAGTTCCTCTTTCGACCGAAAGCCTCTACAATCTTCAAGTGAGTGATGGTGTGACGATGACAATGGTGACGACGATGCCGCCGACACGACATGGTTAAGGCTGATTTGCCAGCTTATTTGATTTGATGATTTATACGATAGTATTCCTTCCGTTGAATACGCAGAGAGTAAATGTATTTCTCTAAGTGGTGCCTACCACTGTTCCTGTCGTGTCGGCGCAATCGGAAAGTTTAGATTTCGAGTCCCCCATCCATGATATGCTTTGCATCATATATCTCTAATGCCTTGGCTACTAACTCCTCCCCCGCAGCTGAAACTGATCGAGGGCATCAACAACGATGTGGTGGTGAGTGCGGTGCTGTCCGGGTCGCATGTGTTCATCCAGCACCCGCTGCATCCCTCACATCCATCGCTGCCCATGCTGCAGAAGCATTTGTACGATAGCTACTCCACCATGGAGTCACCGCTGCTGCCCAGCTTGGAGATCAGTGCCGTGTGCGTGATACCCATCAATGGGGTGTGGTATCGCGTGCAGATCGTGGACACGGATCCCGAGGACGAGGAGCGTTGCCTGGTCAAGTTCCTCGACTTTGGTGGCTACATGAATGTCGGCTTCAGCACACTGCGCCAAATCCGCACCGATTTCATGAGCTTGCCCTTCCAGGCCACCGAGTGCATCCTGTCCAACATTGAGCCCATCGGTAAGTGCAGCCTAAAACCCATTATTTCTACTGTATAATCATTATATTCCCTTGTAACTCCCAGATGAGACCTGGTCCATCGAGGCGGCCGAAATCCTCAACCATCTTACCAAAGGCATTGTCTTGCAAGCACAAGTCGCCGGCTACAATAGTCACAACTTACCAGAAATCTATTTATTCGCTTCTCTAGGTCCCAATGTGAGTATTATCCACCGATCAGAGGGAGATGGCGTGCTTATATAGAGGGAGATAGTTGATTACAGCACGTGGCATAATGATAAAGTTGTTTCAAGTCTTATGCTCTGTTAATAATTATGTTTACGGAGATTTTTTTGAAAGTTTTAGTTTATTTTGTATGTCCCTTTTAATTTGCCTGCCCAAGAGTATTTTCCTTACTTTCGTATACAAATTTACGTTTCATTTAAAGTTAAGTTAGTTCAATACTATAACATTTATTTACACATTTTAACAGCATTGATAACCACAAAACTGAACATAAACAAATTTTTATTTAAATTGATTATTATTTCAGTTTCAAATCAGTTGTTTAAGATAATTTTAGAAATGCCTGAACATTTTAAATACCTAATATGCAAAAAATTTGTTTTGTTTGTTTTTTTTTTATTTCTGATCTAACATTCATTTTTTTAAAATTGTTTGCAAAATTGAATTAATCATTAAAGGGCCAAAATTTCACAATAGTTTTTTTAGAATACCAGTTGAAAAGATCTGTTTAAGTTGACTAATGCATTTGCCAAAACAAACACCTCGGCATTTACACCTATTTTTAAACGCCAATTTTCTAACTCTTTTCTGTTTAATTGCAGAATGTAATCTTTATCAATAAGGAACTGGTCGCCAGAAACCTCGCGAAGTGGGTGGAGATGCGTGACTAACAGCCTTAGTGAACAACTCAACTAGTAACCAAGAACTAAATGAAAACTAAAAGCAAACTTAAACAACAATCACTCAAACCCAAATCAAGCAACTTGGCAGTGCAACAAAGGAAAGCTTGAGTCATGTGCAACAGGCTCCCAAAAGAGCTGTGGCGAAATCGGATCACGGATTGCGGATGCGGCTTTTGCAAATAACATGTAGCACACAGGATATAGCAAATTGCAGATTCCACAAGAACTGCCAAACGCAGAGGCCCCCTTAACAAAAACGTTCGTTAAGTTGTAGAATGCGACTGAGCCTATAGAGAGCCCCTAATCATTACATACAAAACAAGAACGCCCACACGCAAAATACACACACGCATATATGAATAAGAGCACCTAACACCTCACTAACCCAAAAACAACATACACATTATGCAACAAGGCAAACGTTTCTTAGTTGACAGCCCAGGATTGGATACCAAAATGGGGGGAAAATCACCTAGGTTATGATTTGTGACTACATGGCACCAGCGGGCGGGCGAACATCCTATGGATCGGCTAGAACTGTCGGATTTGAGAACGAACCGCTTAAGATATTATCATACTCAGTTTATAAGTAGGCATTACTAGCTAGTGTAAATAGTTTTTATAAATTTAACAAAAGGCAAAAACAAAAATACACTAAAATAAATTTAACTAAAATATCAAGCGTTCATCAGATATAAAGAAGGAGAAAACAAACTTAAATTAGTCTTGGCAAGAATGAAGAAAAACCTGATATATTTTTTAAATTTTCTGTTGCTATTTTGCTGAGATTTGTAAATATTTATAATAGGCCTTTCTTTGCTATATCTGAAGGATCATTTTATATATTTACAAGCATAACATAACTTTTGTTCAATTTTTAATTCATACTGAAACTACTCAAACCGCGAAAAGTACAAGAACACTTTGTACGGCTGAAAGTATGATGGAGATGATGGAGTTAGGGAAGAAAGGAAATTAGAAGAGAAACAACCCCTCACCTCACACTAACACCCGCACTAAAGCCGCAGAATGCCTAACAAAAAAAAAATATTTAAAAAAACAAAAAAAACAACGTTACAAATTCTAAATATCTATATATGCGTGTGTGCCATTGTTAGTCAACAAACAAACATAAAACAAAACAAACAAAAAAAAAACAGAAAAACCTATTTAGCAGAACGAAATGGATACTTGTTCCCATTGTAAATAAAATCCATTTGGACAGACAAAGAAATGCAAAAAAACAATAAGTGTTGCTACCAAAACTAGCCTATTGAAAAAAGGAGCGAAAACCTTTAACAGCCTTTCTTTCTAAATTCTTTTGTATATGCAAGAAACACTCTCTTAAAACGATAAAAACAAGGAAAATTGTTGCAAACAAAAATCGCTTACAGTTACCAGTTCTGGATATCTAGCCTAGCAGCAATTTTAGGTATAATTGTTTTAAGTGCAGCACATCCACAATACAACACAACACACCAATAACACACTAACCAACCAACCAACCAACCAACCATGTTAAACATATTTATTTGTTGAGAAAAAAATAGTTTTATTTCAAATGTATTTTACATTGAGAATAGATCGGCAGCAACGGAAACAATACATAAATCAATATTGAAAGAAAAATCACAATTCAGCTTAAATAGTCGTCGTCATTGTTTCTCATTGTCGTCATCGTCATAAATAAATAATTTAGTTAATATAACGTACAAGTGATGATCCACACATATATCAATTATGTCAACATGAAAGACTTGGCGTGTTATTTTTCTTCTACGGTAGTTTACTATTATTATTATCGCTATCATTATATATCATTCATATTATTATTATTGCACTTTTTTTTTGATACTTGTTTATAGATCTTTCGTGTGTAATTACTTTACGCCTTATTTGCTAATTTAAAGTAATCCATTCTTATTGTTATCTTAAAACATTATTGACTTGATCAAAACTTTTGGAGGGACCAAGGAGGTATTTGGCGAATCGGGGAGTCCCCCAATTTCGCCCCCTCCCGCTGCCTTCCACACTGTAGTGCAAATTCGTTTAATGGATCCTTGTTTTATTGTCGCCTTTGAAAACTTTATTAAAAAGATAACTTCATTGTAGCCTATGGAACGCAACTTATATTATTGGTTACTTTTAAACGAAACATTATTCTTATTACTTGCTCAAAGTCAAATTTTAACATGTATTCGCCAGAGTTGTCAACGTTCTCGGTGTTTTATCGAATTCATTGTAGATTTGTCACTTGTACAATTGTTGATAAACTGATTAACTGATAACTGATTAACTGACATAGAGATAATGCAAACACAACAGACATGATGTAGAGCACATATTGAAACTAATCTTAGTGGATAGCGAAAGAAGAGTCCTCCCTTAAAGATCATCGTATGTGTGGTACTTCTATTTTTTTTCTTATCTAGTAATGCTGAGAGACAAGAGTTACGAATAAGATTTAATTTATAGACGCATTCAAGTGAGAATAATTTACAAATCTAGTTATTAACTAAATATAAAGCAAGTACATTAAAATAAAACATTATTGAAAAGGAATTAACTCTGTGAAGTTATTATTTTGGGCGGTGTGGTTCGATATTTCTTTCATCTTACCATTGTATCCCAGGAAATGGTATATCCTATGAAGTATCGCCTTGTTTAAATGTTAATGTTAAACGCACAATTTAATTTTATTATTTATGTACTTACCCGTCCGGTGTCAAGGGTTCTTATCCAAAAGTGGGCTTACGTTGTGAAACGATAAGGAAGTTGCAGTCATCGTCCTAGTCCGATATGGTTTGCGATCCCCCAATAATTTCGATTTCCAATTCACCTGAACACAGTTCCCATGATTCAACACACTTGATCAAAAGGAAATCGCAATTGCCGCTGATATTGGATGGTCTGGCGCTACACGATATTGGATATAAAATGTTTGCGATATCGAACTTAGCAGGAGAACGCACTGCGTCAGAGATTTGCTTTGGCTTTAACTTTCGAACCGGTCGGGTCCGGTCCCCAAATCGAAAGGATCATAAAAGTTTCATTGACCAGTCAATTGAAATTCTCCCGAATCTAAATGTGCAATTACCCGTGTGATTATCGATTCCTAATTGGTTCTGTCTGCATTTCTGTTCTTTTTTTTCCAGCTTTTCGTTTGGTCATTTAGGGGTGATTTCTCCTACGGCCTAATCTATATCGGAAATGGCCGGTTCGGATAAGTTCGTCATGTAGTTTTCACTGTGTCTGCGTCTGCGTCTGCGGGTCCGTCTATCGAAAGGTATTTACTACCCCTACTGACCGTTCATTTTCGCCTGCCGGTTTTTATCTAATTCAAGTGCTTTCCTACGTAGCGCCGTACAGTGGGCTCTGGATATATTGTCTATCCAGTCTAGCTCCGGTTGTAAATGCATGTATCCACATGGGCTTATCTTCCTATGTTTCTGGATATCTGCTGTCTTATCAGCGAGAGAGTTGATCAACAAAAAAGCAGCCAGAAAAAGCTCATTTAACAAACGCACGATATAATTTTATCACCTCCAGCTTTTCAAATTACAAAATAGAAACCAAAAAATTCCTAGGTTATCGGTTATAGGTAATATAACTGGCACGTTTAAAGCTAATTAAGAAACGGAAAACCATTTCCTTTTTATTAACTTTTATTATCGAGGCAGTTGGAATAACAGATTTTTCAGATTTCAGAATTGTTAAGGCAAATATTACAAATATTAATATTACAAACCTTGAAGGTGTACTTTGGCATGCAAATTAAAATTTGACTTCCACAGGACCACGTTATGTTTCTAAGATTACATGAATTTTTAGCATTGGTTACTAGTTCTGTTCGAGAAAAAAAACCACCTCTTATTATGACAGTCAATGCTCACATTAAAGTTTGCAAATATCATCTTAAATTAATCGTTTAAGAAAAACATACTTTTTAGCACCAACAATCATTCAAAGATTAAATTCGATATTATTTAATACAAGTAAAATGTCTTACTAACTAGTTGGTTTTTTTTAGAAATATATACTTTCCTATCATCAATGAAATTTCGATAATGGAATCTTCTAAAATTTTTATATATTTATAAAGCGGGTTTTAAACAAAAAAACACGTTCTACTAAGGGCATTGACCTGTGTAAATGTCGATTTTCGAGCGATTTTTCAGATTTTTCGTGTAAGTAAACTATTCAATGTTTTGAATAATTATTTCTGTATTTTGTTAATTTATTGTTCGAGCTTATAAATTTTACTTTACAACAATAAATGTATTGGTGATGGAAGCTGGAACCTCCACAAATAAAGGACTCAAACACGGATAAGTCGCAAATTCTTAAAGATGCCCAAATGGTCCTTTAGGTTAAAAGGTACAAAGATGTGAAAATAAAGTTTAAAAACATTTTTTTAAGGGCTCACAGAGTCAGTTTTAAAGGAAAAGTAGCCACTATTTTACCAAAGTTTGAAGTCATCTCATTCAGGTAATCAATTTTTCTTCAGTGTAGTCTATTTTTATTCGAACGACCACGCATTTTTAAGGTACATTCCGTGCGGATTTCTTCTGCCATTCGGTGCGTACTTCCTTATCCGACAATTTGACCGCCATCCCCGCAACGACGATCACACGAAGAGCAAACGCGAGAGCACGACACCAAAAGTTTTCCCCCCTTTTTCAAGTACAGGGGCACCATTACCTGGTACAGGTACTACCACGGGGTTTTTTCTATGTGTGTGAATAATTTCACGCTTATTACCTGCTGAGCGCTGGCAAAACGCTGCTTGACTTTGGCGGTTCTTAAAGCGGCCAGCAGTCGGAGTATTCTCAGTTCCAGCCGCGGCATTCACGGCATCACAAGCGCGCCTCCAGCTCTGACAAAAAACAACTGCACAAATAAAAATAAAAACAAAACAATACAGAAACCACTCCGAAACTGCAATTGGAGTTACCAACCAACCATAACCAAGGGCTGGCCAATGAAATGTACTAATTAAAAACTAGCAATTAAACAGAAAAACGCAAGTAACGAAACAGTCAGTTGGTGAATCGCGAAAAAAGGCAAATAAAAAATGGAATTGAAAGCCGTTCAGCCGACAAATGGTACAGCAAATGGAACAACTACGGGATCACCGGAAGTAAGTCTGAAAAAATCAAGAAACTAATAATATCTCTAATGCAATTGCTTTCGATTGGCACTTCAAAATCTCAAGTGGCCAGAATATCAGATTAAGCACAGTGTCAAAACAGTCTGTAAATTAAGTATACGCCCCCGGTACAAAGCAATAGCGAAACAACATTAATAATTGTACAAAACTGTTTAAAAACCTTGATCAAAATGTTTTAAGTTTGCCTGGACTTTCACCCATAATTATGCTTTTGATAAACTTCTAGTCATATCTATCCTTACCTTTTTCGTCCAGGTTAGCCTTTACAATCGCCCAATGGCTTTATGATCATTGTGATCATTAGAGCAGTTAGGCTTTAATTGCGGGCTAATCGACCGACAAACGAAGATACGATTTACGGCAAAATACTTTGTCAGGCGGATACTATATGCATATCTTATACGCTTTACGACCACCTGAGCCACATAAATATCCAAGTACAACGCCTTTTGTTCTATTTAGAGCTCAATAATGCCCTAAAACTGTTAGTTATCTTAGCAACTAGCGCTCCGCCGTAGATCAGCAGAAAATATACTATATAATGTGCTATATGGCCGAAGAGCTAAAAAAAAAACCCGTTTTCACTGCCGCAGCCATAAACTGACACACTTATAATATGGATGAACACAAGTGACAAGTTCACTTCGCCTCCCTCCCAGTTATATTACAACATTTCCCAGAAAATGCAATTGGTTATAAACAGATATCAACAAACCAGCTAAAAGAATACAGCGCCTTGTGTTAGTAATAAAGATATTACCACAAAATAGGAATTCCATGATCGTTATTATTTCAAATTATTATTATTATTTATCACGTATAAATAATAAATTGTTAAGATCGATAACTCCCAGAAAAAGTTCTCAGATAAAGCTGATTTATTTTTGTTTATTTTACTAAATCATTTTTAAAATTTACATATTTGGTTAAAAATATATGTTACTACAAACTTATATATATTTTATTTTATAGAGGAAAACTAATTTCTTGAATAATTTCCCAATTAGAAATCAAAAGATTAAATATTTAATAATTTCTCAATTACAAGTACATCTCAACTTACATACTGTATATATTAGTTAAGGTAATTCCCCTAAAGAGTCATCTTCTATTGACTGCATGCAAAGTGCAGAGTTCTTGCTTTAACAGATCAAGTCGATTTAAATGGTAGGTTTTCCCCAACAGGGGAAATCCCTTATAAGGTGATTGATAGCCCAATGCTGGATTTAATTGCGGTCAGCATAACTTTAATTGATGACAAATACAATAAAGGTTTTTTTCCAAGATAAAATTTCCCAGAGTGCAGAATAAAAAAAACCATCAATTATGCATTGAATAAAAGAAACCTCGGTTCAACAGCCTGCTGTGCACAAACATCTTTTGCAAGGGGCATCCAAAATTTAAACTCGGAAAGGTAATAACAAAGATTGTAACACCTTTTAGCGGGAGATAATGGGCATATGTAAACATTTGGGCTTCGGCTATTTCATAGATACCCCATTTGTAGATACGTCTTGATGATGCAGTTTCGTTTTCATTTACCTTCGTAATTACCCTGACTTCCCCTTCCCCTCCCCCTTCCAGACCCATCGACCATACCCTCCCAGCTGAGTTTTTGTTTTATTTAAACAGCTTTTTTTTTCGAATAGTACAAATATGTAAGCGGCAAAACAGTTCTCGCGTTCCCAGCTCTCTGATTAAATAAATAAAATAAAACAATAGCCAAGTTCTCCAACTGTTGCTGCCGTGCAAATAGAGGGGCTGAAAATAGATTTCGCCAAATGACAATCATATAATAACATATAATTATTATAATTTAATAAATGTTGTAAGTGATAAGAAAGCTGAAAAGAACACATATTTTTAAACTTGAAATGATAAATGTATACAGAAGTCATGAGTATAGAAGTCTGTTGTTTCGTAAGCAACTTTTCGTTTGGCTCGTTAAAGTTTCTCTTAAGACTCATAAAATAAATGAGGCATTTCCATTTCGCAAGCCTCATTTTCCAATGACAGTTGCTTTTTTTTTCTTAAAGTACGCCTTGTAACAATCTGTTTTGCATTTGCATATTTAAATGTTATAATTGGCAGTGAGTCATTAATTGAATTTTAATTTTACAATTAACGTGTTACCGTTTTCAGACTTTTATTAAAAAGCTTTGTATATATATGTTTTAGCTATTATTAGCGATTTCAAGATAACCCCATAACTGAATGGTCATCATAATGAATGGAAAGTCCATTAGGAACTCTGTTCTGGGCATTGCGCATTATTCAAATCTCGTATTCCCTTAATCGAGTGGGCGTAGTTGCACACACTTAATTTTAATTGGTATTAATAGAATTAAACTGAAATAAAAAGGCTGTATGACAATACTTAATGATTTTAGAGTCGGCTTGGCAGGGATTATAATGATCTAAGCCCCTTTTTTTTACAACTTAAATGATTCACGGATATATCATAAACTTGGCTGTTAGTAAATTACATGTACATCGCTTTAAATGTTCACTCATGAATAAAATACAAATGATCTCAATGTCTCTATCTCAAGCATACTTAAAAAAAAATCTATTATTTTTATCTAGAAATTAGTGTTCAGCAATAATACTTGATCGACAGCTAGGGCGCCTTCCTAGAGTGACTACATCAAAGTGATTCTAATCTAATCATAATTAGGCGCACTAAGATAAATATTGCATAATGAGGTGAAGTCTGGTGGCGCATTTCTTTAATATGTCCATGGGTTATCTGGCATTGGATCTGGAAATGCCGCACGCATGTCGCGATCGTGTTTGTCCCAGAGTCCAAACTCGCGGGTTGATGGGTGCTCAAATATTTAGTCATGTGTCTGGTATTTTTGTGAGAGATATTAAGTCTTATATTCTCCGAATTGTGATATCACTTGCCACATATTTGCTTAACAAATTGGCAATTCTTTTCATTTTCAGAAGACAGATGCCGAAAAGCAGACAGCGGAACGTACAAATTGGGGCAATGGCTTGGAGTTCCTCATGTCCTGCATATCGGTTTCGGTGGGATTGGGCAATGTCTGGAGGTTCCCATTCACGGCCTATGAAAACGGAGGAGGTGCCTTCCTGATACCCTACATCATAGTGCTCTTTTTGATTGGTAAGAAGAATAAACAATATTATAACTAACCCTTTTAAAACACTAATCTCACGTATGGGTATAGCCAAATACAATAGTATATAGTATATATATAGATATATAATACTATACTATATAATTCTAAAATATTCAACATTTTTTGATTATTGTTTTAAAAATGCAATAAATTATGTTAGATTCAATAAAATATATAGTAAATTGAGTCAAATATTTGCCACATTTTAGTTATTCAATGTTTAAACATTTTTATTTAAATGATACACTGGTTATATGAAATAACATATTGAAATATTTTGTATATGATATGATATTGATTTTATAATATTTTTACATTTTATTTTATTTTAAATGACTAATATGAATTATTGCCCAATTTCAAGGTAAGCCGATGTACTATCTTGAGATGATCATTGGGCAGTTCACGAGTCAGGGAACGGTCAAGATCTGGTCGGTGGTACCGGGTTTTGTGGGTGTGGGATATGGCCAGGCCTTTGGGACCATCTGTATTATCTCTTACTACTCCTCACTTCTGGCCTTAACCCTCTACTACCTCTTTGTGTCCTTCCAATCGGAGTTGCCGTGGTCCTATTGCAGGGATGAGTGGACCAACTGCGTGAACTCGAGACCGCAGGAAACCACGGAAAACCTTATCACCGGCATGTCCTTGGCAAATGAATCAGCCAGAAATTTCAGTCCTCTGGCCACCAACGAAACTAAACTCCAAAGCAGCTCCGAACTCTATTTCTTGTAAGTGTACAAACTATTAAAGTTAGAATTCAGATGGGAGTAGTTCAAATTTTTACAACCACTTTTTATGACTTAATTGAGTGATTCATTGTTGAATAGAAACAAACATTTAGTTAGCAACACATTAAAGTGTTTGAATTTCCTGATGTGCTGTAACTTGTGTTGTTAAGTGAGCTTTTTCCATTATCACATTTGCTCAGTTATCTGAAAAACAGATTTAAATCACTAGTGATGCATTGCTTTGCTGTTTATGTGCTAAAAGCAATCAGTGACAACTTTAAACGAGAATTCTGATAAAATATATGCCCGTTCTAAGTTGGCTTTTCTGAGCAATTAAAATATTTTTCTACTGTTAGCGTTTAAAAAGAATACAAATTTGTTTTTCTATATGGTTTGATAATTAGCAAATCAACTTGTTTTTGCCCATTTAATATTTTCAATTATAAATAGATAGTATTTTCGGTTTTTACAAGGCATTTAACTTGCAGAATTTGCAGTTGATAAATAAATAAACTGTTTGATAAGATAAAAACTTCTTTTGGAAAAATAAATAAAATCGAAATTCTTTGACATTGTAAACAATATCTTTTTTTGTTATCTTTACTGTCTATTTGCCAATTAAAAATACTTTCTTTATGGAGTGCGAATTTTTTAATTGTGTACAAGATCATAAATATTTATTATAATAATTATTTTAAATGAATTAACCTTTTTGTTTGATTCTCTATAGGAATGTAGTGATCAAGGAGAAGCTGGACATCACGGACGGCGTTGGTGACCCCGATTGGAAGCTTACGATCGCCCTGTTCGTTTCCTGGGTGGTGATCTTCCTGGTGATCATGCGCGGTGTGAAGAGTTCCGGCAAGGCGGCCTACTTCCTGGCCCTGTTTCCCTACGTGGTCCTCTTCGTCCTGCTGATCCGGGCGGTGACCCTGGAGGGAGCCCGCGATGGCATACTCTTCTTCCTGGAGCCCCAGTGGGGTGAACTCCTGAACCCCACCGTTTGGAAGGAGGCGGTGGTGCAGTGCTTCTTCTCGCTGGCCGTCGGCTCAGGACCCATCATCATGTTCGCCTCGTACAATCGATTCGATCATGGGATCTATAGGGATGCCATGATCGTGACCACACTGGACACGTTGACCAGTCTGCTGGGCGGCATTACGATATTTGCCATTCTGGGCAATCTGGCGCATAATCTGCAGATCGAAAATATTCGCGATGTGGTGCGAAGTGGCACGGGATTGGCCTTCATCTCTTATCCGGATGCCATCTCAAAGTTCCAAGCGGTTCCGCAGCTTTTCTCGGTTCTGTTCTTCTTCATGCTCTTCGTCCTGGGAATTGGATCCATTGTGGCCCTGCAGAGCACCGTTGTGACCATCATATGCGATCAATTCAAGGGATGGAAGTACTGGAAGGTGGCACTGACCACCTCCGTCTGTGGGTTCCTCATGGGGTTGGTCTACGTGACGCCGGTAAGTTGGATAAAAGCCGGAGGGTTTATATATAATATAACACCATAGAATCAAATTGATCTAAATTTCTTCAACTATTTATAAACTTATTTCTAATGTTGGAATTCGAATTGTTGCCAATTTCTGGAGTTTACTATTTTTTCAAAATTTGTTTCTTAAAATTCCAAACTTGGAGAAGTTTAGTTAATTCAGAATTGATAATTTTTTAAATACAGAAAGCTTAGGAAAAGTGAACTATAAATCATCTTAGCACCTGAAGCCCTTTAACATTATATTATCTTATCTTTATAAATATTTAAACCTTTTTCAGGGAGGCCAGTGGATCTTAACTCTGGTGGATTTCTATGGCGGAACCTATGTGGTCTTTATTTTGGCCATTTTCGAGTTGGCTGGCATTGTGTGGATTTATGGTGGGTGTTTCCATAACACTTTAATATCTCAAGATTTTTCAAATCCAAATTCGTTCCTACAGGTCTGCAGAACTTCTGCGATGACATCGAGTTTATGTGCAATCGCCGGGTTTCACTGTACTGGCGTGTGTGTTGGTCTTTCTTCACACCGGTCATGATGATTATTATATTCATATACTCGATGGCCACCATCGAACCAATTAAATACAGCGAACTGTATTTCCCTGAAGCCGCCAACGGTAAGTTGATTTTTAAAATACATACCTAAATTTGGATTGGTAGTTAATTGTTTTATTTTTTTCTTTGAAAACTTTCAGTTGCTGGCTGGTTGCTCTTTGCAATTGGAGCTGCCCAGTTTCCTATGTGGGGCATCTGGTATATCTCTCGTCATCCCCAAGGCACCATTTGGAATGTAAGTTTGTGTAAATAATTTATTGGCCTTGACAAGCCAAACTGTGGCAAATGATTATTTAATTGCCATTTTGAGACTCTGTTGTTTGTATTGTAGAAACACAAAATATTTTTCCTTATCATTTACAGTCCTTCAAGGCGTCTCTGAAGCCCAGCGATCGATATGGTCCTGCAAATCCAGATATTAGGCGTGAGTGGGTGATCTTCAAGAACCAGAAGGCCGCCCAAAGAGCTTCCCAGAAAGCAACGTCCAAGCTGGGCTTCTTCTGGCGGAAAGTGACAAATTTCTGCGGCAGCAACAAGTAAAAGTCTATGCAGAGTGGGGAGCAGATGTGGGGATATCGTGGGGATATCAGAGATTACGATTAACCATAACCACTTGTTATTTATATACGCCATTGTCAGCCTCTATGAAGCCATCACAAATGCGAAGCAAAACTTCGACCGAATATATCGCATCTATCAATAGATAAAGAACTTTTTTTTTTGTTATTCTACGTATAAATTTCATTTCTATATGTGATAATATTGAGCAGAAATAAAATCATTATTGTTATCGAAGAAATTCGCATCCGTGTTTGTTTATTTATCGAATGGCAAGCAAACCTTGGAGAAAGGCGAAAATTATCAAAAAAAATGTATGTCGCTAAGAGAAGTGTCATTTTATGAATTGGAATTTTCTCATAAGATACTTCCGAACTACCGAATAAATTAAAAAACTTTTTGGTTGTAATTTTATTTTTTTTTTATTCAGTTTTTGTTGGTTTTTCTTTCATACAAAGCCCTTTATTATTGTTAAAATTTCAATTATTCTCTTTTGTTTTTTTTATTTATTAATAATTTACAGTTTTATGAGTTTTCTCTTTCCCCTCGACTTTCATCGGTCTCTCTCTTGTTATAGTTGTTCTTGTTACTTATCGGCTCCTCGGGGTTGTACATTATAACAGTACAGCAATTGATTTTATGTAATATGGTAAATTTGCTATAAATAGTGGGAATTCTTATTAGGTAAATGCTTAATGAGCAAAAAAAAACAATTACAATCGTCATCAGATCAGATCAGTTTATACTACATACATAATACATATAATATATATATGTATACAAAATAACAAATCGTAAGTCTAATAAACATTCTTAAAATTCATATCTCAAATACAAATACAATATTTGCTTTAGCTGTTAGTTGTTTTTAATTTGTTTTGGTATCGGTTTTGGTTTCGGTTTTTTGTTCAGTGTATTCGTTTTGGAAAACGAGGCTTCTAACTTCTTGGGTTTGTTTTTTGATCAAGCTTTTAACTATTTCGTGTATGTAGGTGTTGGTTTTAGTATTTGTTTACTTTTTTTTTGGTTTTTTAAATCGTAAAATACTAATTTAGCAAATGTAGGCACCCTAAATATTAAAGCTTTTGCAAAACACGGTTCCTCGATAAGATATAACAATATATTTTGTTGGGGATTCCCCTTTTTTTAATTTAAATATACAATACAGTAAATTCAAAATAAACTATTTCATTAGCCACTGAATTTTTTCTGTTTCTTTTAGTTTCTTACTTTATTTCTTTTAGAAATTAAATCTTTTTTCCATTTTAGTTGTTTTAATTTAAATTTACTTCAATTTTAGCGTTAGCATAGGTTTAGTTTAAGTTTAGTTTAAGTTGACGTTCGTTTGCTTTAGTTAAGTTTTGGGTTTCTATTAGTTTTTATTCTCTTTGTTTAATTCATGCAATGCATTCTAGTTTACTTACTTTGGGTTTTTTTATTTCAATAAAAAATTGTTTCGCCTTCCTCTTAAGTTTTTATTGTTTAGTTTAACATAATAATTGTTCTCCATTTGGGTTTTCCTTATTAGTTTGTTGTTAATAAATTGGTCTTTGCTTCGGCTTTCGTTTTAGCTACTGAATACATTACTATAATACATATAAAGTCAAATATGATCTTATTACTGTGGGGTAAGGGTTTTTTTTTTGGTTTTTGGTTTTTGGGTTTGGTATATAGACCTCATAGACCGTCTGTACATGTATATACGAGTATGTGTGTGTTGTATATCTAGATATTGTATATGTAACCTTATATATTTTGCATACCTCGATCTAGTTGGGCGCGGGGGCAGAGGAGGGGGGATGGGGGACATGGTTGGGAGGACCCTTTCTAGTTCCTATCCTGTAAATTCACCAAAATGGATGCTTCGTCATGTTCCGGTTCAGTACGATAACGAAAACTCGAATCCAGTTTGTAGCATTGGCATTGGCTGGGCTATATGTATTTATGTTCTTTTGGACCTGGTTTGGCTAGAAGAGTTTCTGTTGAAGCGTGGATCTCGAAGTACCCCTTGAGCTCTACGATTCGCTGAAGAAAAGAAAGTATATATTTTTCGATTCTGGTTTATGGAAAAAACATTAGAAATAAACAATGTACACAAATGCTGAACGTGGGACTCGGACCTACGATGTTACGAAAGTCAACCAAGGACACTGTGCAATACGATCCTTTTATGTGTTTTATTTTATCTCAGCTCAAAGGCGGCTAAAAATCTTCAATATTATAAATTTTTACTGTTTCCGGGTTTAGTTTTTGTGGGAATCCATCTTTTTGGTTTGCTTTTTGCTTTGTTATTTTGGTTTTGAGTTTTCTTCGGTATTTTGTATAGTAAAGACCTGTCTTTTGAAATTCGGTCCCTCATATCAAAGTTGTTTGTTTTTATCTCGTGTTTAAAAGTATTTTGTGGGGCATGGGAAACCAGTTCAAACGGGAATTTGATCTTGTACCAATTATTCATTTCAATTCGATTAAATTTGATTTGATTTATTTATCGTTAATCGTATATTGATCTTCGTTCAGTATTTTTTTGCGTATTCGTTTTATATTGTTGTAGAGTTGAAACCCAAATATGCATGAATACATAACGTTAAAGCTGGGCGCATTCCATATCTCATATCTGTATCAGTGTGTTTTCGTGTGTGTTCGGGTGCCTGTTTCGATCCGAAAACCGATTTTTATCGATTTTTAGTGATCTGTTTAATTTTGTTCTGATCTGTTCTGTTCTGTTCTGTTTGGTATGTTGTTTGGTGTAGATCTTTGTTATTTTTTGTGATAAAGCTATTTTGACAGCAGTCTTGAACGTTCTTTTCAATTTAAATATTCAATATTATAAATAGGTATACACACATTTGTTTAAGGGTTCATTTAGTTGGTTGGTTTTGTTGTTTGTTTTCCTTTGACTCGATTGCTTGTCTGGGATTTTAGTTGTATATAAGTTAAGACCTATCAGACAGTTGGGAAACTTTTTGGTTAACATTTTCTTTTTTTTACCATAAAATCAAATTAAAGCCAGGTGTTTTGGAGATGTTGTAAATCAATCAATAATGCAAAATTTCGATACTTTTTGTTGGCTTAGGTGGACTGCATCCTATGGCTATATAATCTATAGTTTACAGATATTTTGATCCTTTCTGGCCCTGGTTCTGTATAATATGCAGAGTCTGTCTAACTGACTGGGAAATCGGGTAGGAATGGGATATTTTGTGGGGCACTATTCGGGGAATTCAGTTGTATATCTCTTTTGCCTTCCATTGGGATCCTAACAAAGCGTTAGATGTTTTGCATATTACCTAATTGTGTGTTTTTTTGCATTTATTTTCTTTTTAAATAACTTCGATGCTCTCAGTTAATACTTTATATTAAGTATATAGTATATATAATGTTCCTTTTAGAATCTTTAGAAAATCTTTACGTAGCTCGGCCACTTCTGCTATTATTTCTACACTATTCTGCTCTACCTTTTTCAATTTCAATTCAATTCAATTCGCTTCTGTTCGTTTCGGTACTATTATTTTCTATCTGGAGCTTGTAGTTTGTTCCGTTGTTACATTTTTACCACCTAGTTTGTATATTTATGCGAATTATTTTTAATATGTTACAAAATTTCAATTAAAATTGTTCACTTTAGTATGTAGACTTTACTAATACGTTAGTTTTGCAATTTGTTTCCATTTGTTTCTCTTGTTTAGTCTACGCTACTATATCATCATCTTCAATCCCCTTCGAAAGCTATTCAGGTTCTTAATTGAGTTCATATTTCTTGGTAGAAAAGAATAGGCGAAAAACAACAACAACGAAAATATATATGTATATATACTATATATATTTTTAAATATATGTATAGAAAAAGAAGACAACAACAAACTTGTTTCCTTTAAACTTGTTTCGTTAGTTTAGTTAAAGCCAGAGCTAGTAGATGTTAAGTAAGAACTCTCATTTTGTGTGTTAGTTTTTCATTACCCACTTTTTTTTTTGGGGGTTTTCCATAGTTTTTGTTTCGTTTTTTCTTGGAATTTGGTTTTCTGATTTCGCTGTTTTCTAAATCTTGTAGCATACATTCTTACAGTTAGATAGTTTTTCTTTGTTCTTGGTTGGGGATTTTTCTTTTTTGTTATGCTCGTTTTGTATATAATTGTTGGGTTTTTTTTTATGAGTTATTCGTGTGGTTCTACTATCCTTGTACACACACACAGGCAGGTCAGACACACATATTTGGGATACAGACACATACACTTTCGACAGACGGACACTAGAATTTGCCATGTTCGTTGATGTATTGCAGTTGGTTGGTTGCTTGCATCGGAAACGGAAGTGCTAAGGGGAATCTTTGAAAGAAGGGGGTTGCAGCTATCTATGGTTATATCTGGTTTGCAGTATTATAGGGATGGATATACCGATTTATGTGGTTGTCCTACTGATGGGGACCAGATTTTCCGGGTTAACTATTACTATTTCTGCTTTCTGAGCGATTTTCGTTTTTTAATTATTTCGATTCTACATGCTGGTGTCCTATGATCTATTTCCTAGGGCCTTACTTTCTAACCATTCTCGCCCTGTACACTCCCATTCACACACTCGCACTCTTTATGCTATTCTATGTTATGTATTTTAGTATGCAAGTACAGGCTGCCTTGGCCCAAGGTGAAATATTACAAATACGTTTAGCCTAAAACTTAGAAAAAAAAATTACACAATTGTATACATATATTCTGTTTGGTTTTCTGTTATTGTGTTTTTTAGGTTTTTTTTTTTGGGTTTTATGGGGTAGGTCTATATATCCATACAGATACAGATATATAGAGTGTGTGTGTATTATGTATATGATAACATTTGACTTTTTTTCTCATCTCGAAGAGGCTTATTTACAAAAGGCCGAGTTCGAAATTCGACTTGTAGAATTACTAATATTACTAGTACCTCTATTATTACTATCACTATGACTAGCACTATTAACTACTATTATTGCATACACGTTCTCTTTTCCTAGTAAACTTATTCGAGGCAGTCGCCTTGCCACTCTCCGTCGCAATCGGTTCGTTCATCGTTATCGATTTGACAATGCCACCGCTAGTTCCGGCTATCGCAGTGAATGCGGGCGTTGAACTCGATGGCGGTACTGTACTAATGGGCACATTCTGCTGATCGGGCGAACTGTTGCTGTTCGTATAGGTGTTGCCCAGCGATTCGGCATCTTCCGGTATCGGCATAATTCCACTTATCTGCTGCAAAATGTGCTCTTGCGATTGTGACGATGATTTCGATTTCGATAACGACGGCGATTGGACGCGTTGCCTCAGCGCTGTCTCGGCCACTGCGAATTCGGGTTTAGACTTTGACGTAGACGTTGATGTTGACTTTTTTTGGGATTGGGGTGCGGATGATGTTGGCCAGCATCGATCCGGCCTTATTGTTAGCATCTCGATGTTAATCACGGAGTTGGAGCGCTCTCTTTCTGATATTCAGCTGCCGTATTTGTTGGAAGATGCGTAGCTATTAACTGCAGATCCATTTGATGGCATGTGAGTATCAGGCACTAAATGTGGTGTTCTACTAGATATAGGTGGCAAAATAGGGCTTGTTGGCCAATGGTAAGTAGCAGCGGCGTTATTGGATGAGGGAACACTTCTATGCAAAAAGCAGTATGTTAATTGTCGTTATCAAGTTCGCTTTCAAAAACAAATAACTGTTTTTTGTTTCTTTTTCGTTTAATGGCGATGGTTTGATTCGATGCAAATCATGAAATGTCAGAGTGATGGAAAGCCATGAATAGTCAACAAAGAAAAATTATAAAATTGAAAGTCCTTAAGTAAGTTTTCGTCCATAGATAGGAATATAGTAAAGGAGTTTAAATCTTTTCAGCACTAAAAGAAGCCAACAATGAACCTTAATTTACTTACAGTTTCGTAAGTTTACTTGTAAGGCTCTTTTAGTTTAATTTAAAATAGCAATAATGAAAACCAAAATAGGAACAGGCAGTAACTTGATAAATTAAATGGTGGTTAGATCTTTAAATTTTAATGTGGTTTTCCTAAAGCTCCTTGACTGTTCCTTTTAATCGAAACTATAAGTTCCTCAATAACAGTCTTAAATCACTTGAATCTTGCATAGAAGACAGAGTAGGTTTCTCTTTACATTTTATTATTATTTTTTTTTTTTTTTGGGTAGCCACAGGGATTTGGGATATAATTTGGAGGAATCAAGTGTGTGCAGTGGACAACTATAAAGTATATATATTTACAAATGAGTTCACTAGATGACTGGATGGATGGATGAATGGATGGGTGGGTGGGTAACGGGATGTAGTTGGGGATGTGGGGACCCCGATTTTCCCGGCAAGGAGACAAACGACTCGCAGACAACGAACAAAAACAAATTTCAATGACAGGCACAAGTCTCGCTTAAATGATATAGACATACGAGTACGACAACGAGTACGAGAACGAGAACGAGTACAAGTACAAGTACAAGTACGAGTATGTGTGTGGATGAGGATGAGGATAATGGACATGGCTCATAACATACATATAAAGAGAGTGATAGACAGAGACAGACAGAGAGAAAAAGAGACAGAGACAGAGAGAGAGAGAGAGGAGAGTGAAAGAGCGGGGGCGACTCACCTAGAATGGGGGAACAGCATGGGCGCTGCATTGAACATCGATTGGGGCGTTGGCGCTTGGATGGGGGCAACTGCAGCTGTGTCAGGATGTAAAAAGTTCCGCCGCTGCTCGATCCGCTCCTGGTGCTGTGTCAGACATCGAGACAATAGGTCTGGAAGGCTTTCCATGTGCTCCTGCGAGAATATTTCACAAGGGGGAAGTGGATGTTTAGTAAATCACGTGACGCAACACATTCCCGATTGTTTGTCATACTTGTATGCTCTGCATTTTGTCCTCTAGGTTGGTTAGGCGCTCCTCGATGGCATCCTGACGACTAGACATGTCCGATATAATCTCGTAGACCGTGTTTTGTGTCTGCGAATGGTATTCAGACAATCACAAACATGCATTGCACATCGGGGGTCATACACAATTGAGATGCATTATTTAATGCTGTACAGTCGAACTTCTATAAATCAGAACTCCATTATAAACTAGCTAAGACCTTCAAGAAGGTTAACTTATCTCAAGACAATTCAATTTGACTTTTCTGATATTCAATATTCCCTAAGCTTTATTGAAAAAACATAAAACATTTTGTTGTCGGTTTAAATAACAAAAGGTGATATTAAATATTAGTTATTGTTTTCTACTTTAATGCCATTGTACTTTCATTTAACTGACACATGAAAAAGATTTTTTGCAATCCCTTCGGAAGGAAGTTCGACTGTATTTTTGTCTGTATTTTAAGCTACCTTGGCCATGTCAGTTATTGTATTTGCATTATCCATTAGTTTGCGCTGATCCATTTTAACTTTTCGCAACCTAAATCGCATCGGAAGAGTCATCAATATTACAGAGAACATTATTTAAATACAAGATGATAAATAGCCAACATATAACACTAAGCGCGTAACATATTTAAGACTTTTTTTCTCACACTCACACACAAATATTTTTTTGAATGGAAAATTTTTTCAAGTTTCGTCTAGCCGAAAACACAATTTCCATCCAAGGAAAAAACAACTTAGCACTTTAGACTGTAATTAGACGTCGGACAAACAGGCAACAGCGTGTTTCGAAACTTTAAGAGGTATTAAACTACTTTTGAAAAGTTATAGCTTAGTAAATGTTTACTGTTTAAAGTTTTAGAATCAATTACAAGAGTTTTTGAATCTCAAATTTTTCAAAATATTTAGGTCTTCTATTAATTGAAGTATACAACTTGAATTGTTTTTTATGCTACAAACACCGCTTAGGTTTCGAATCGCACTGCTTAATAGATAAAATTCACTTAATATGTTAATTATTTTATTATATTTTTTTGGTGTGTAGAATTCGTTGTGCCGTAGTTGATAGAAAGATTAGAAGGGAGTAAGAAAAAAATTGCATATTTCTTTTCGGGCGTTAAAATTGCAGAAAATCGTATCGTGAAAGCATCATTATATCATTTGGCTGATATCTAGGCCACTTTCCCTGGTGAAAGTAATGAGAAGAATGGACGGAACTACGACAATTCACAGGATTCAGTGGGACAGGGTCAACAGTTTTGGACAAATTACAAGTTTCGATTGTTACGAATGCAATGGGATGCGATGAATGCAGTGGATTCCTTTTTTTGTCGGTTAGTAGAGCAGATATGATGGAGATATAATGACCATGGGCACTAGTCAAAAGCACAGATGATATTGCGATAGTTTTTGATACGAGATTCTATAATATTTAACGCAGCATGCTAGGTTATGTGGCTAGTCTCGGTTATTGCATAACGTAAAAACAGGGCTTTACAACCTATTTACAGGCTAGTAAAACGAGTTCAATCATTTGTGGTTTCAACATTTCAGTTTAGTACTTGGTAATTATCGTTTTGTTTAGTATTTTGATTAATTCGGTTTATATACTTTCGTTTCGTACGGATGTATATACAGATTCTGATGAATGGCTCTCCCAAAGCTTGCCTACAGGTTTTGATGGGCACAAATATGAGTCTCTAGTAATGAATTGGGCGGTGGGACGGGAAACAGGAATGGTTTAGTTTTACGAACTGGGGGAACTGATTGTTTTGAGCTATTCTGACAAACATAGGTATAACGTACAGATATATTTGTATGTGGACAAATGAGAGTTAGTTAGTCACGAAAATGTAGAGACAGGAAAGGAGACAGAACATAAACGAACAGAGACGATCAAAATATTAATGGTTTTCCCAATCTAAAGACCCGAAAACTACTATTCGATCTGATACCATTTTGGTTCTTAGATTGTTCTTAGGCACTCTTTTCGATTTAGTTATTTTCTTTTTGATTGGTACTTTTTCTTATTTGTTGGTTGGTTGGTTGGTTTGGTTTGTTTTGGTTGGTTGGTTGATTGGTTGATTGGTTGTTGATAGATCTCTAAGAATACTCACGCATATATAGCTAGAAGGAACTTTCTTTGGTGGGTTCTTACACGGCCGGGATTAACCCGTTTTACTAGTCTTGTATGTTTGTAAATGAGCCAAGTTTCACGCAGAACATTCGCCGCAGCATTTTTCAGCTAAATTTTGGTCCAAAGAAGAAACGTATACAAAGTAATTAGAATGCAATATGGATACATGGTAGATGGTGGTACAAATATGGTTTTTTTGGGGTATTCGATTCGTGATATGGTAGCTCCGGTTCGGTCAGTCGGTCGCATTGAATTGAATCGATTTGAATCGGATCAGATCAGATCAGAGACTTGAGAGAGTTGAGACTTGGAAACACGATCAATACCCGTTTGGTCAACTGCGTGTCCATCATGAAGTTGTGCACATGCTTCTCGGCACGGGTCAGCTCCAGTTTCCGGGAAACTACGGCCACAAGTAGAGCCGTACAGCCGGCGCCCTGTAACGACGATGTGGAGAGTGGTGAGATTGGGCTTTAAATTTCGAATAACGCGCGCAACTGAGGTGAGTTGAGATTTGATCTGAGATCTGGGATCTGGAACCCCCGGACACCCAACTCCGTAGGTGCACTTAATTGTGTTACATTGCTTTTTTCGGAAAATTTCCTTATTTCCAAATAGAAAACGCCTGCTAAATAATTATTACAATTTGTTTGTATTTGTATATCATATTAACAAAAATATTTTTGTATCATTAAAGTTTTTATTTAAATATTTATTGTACTCGTTTAGCACAGGAACAATATACATTATTAAATTAATTTAATAACAATTTTTTTTAGTCTATTTACTATGAATCACTATTATAGAATAGAGTTATAGGAAATTACACAATAAAAAGTAGCCACATAAATTATCTAAGTTGAGGTCAATCAAAGTTTTTCTGTGATTGCAGTGACACCAGAAAATTATGGAAATTATCTCCTCAAAAGTGGGCCACAAGACTCCGAGTGTCTTGAATAATAAAACCCAATGCACACTCACCCAAATTATAGATAACTACGTATGATATCTAACGAAAAATTTGTAATATTCTCAACAAGAAAAGAATGTCCCCAAATAAACTGTAATTGGCCAATGGTCGAAGGCAATTTTCTTAATTGTGACACAATTGCACTCAATTTCTTTGATGATAGTTTATGGTGAGAGGTTTGGAGTTTTCGGAATTGGGTGTCCGGCCATCTGTAATATCAGTTGGTTATTTTCACTTTTGGTTTATGCATTCAAAATGGTTTATCAAGTTTTATAGTCCAGAACTTTTTTTGTTGCTCTCACAATAGATATAGTAATTTTAGGGATGTTACAACATGTATATATGTTATGTTTTAGTTTTTTCTTTTTGTTCTTTTCTTTTTTCTTGTTCTTTGTTCTTTTCTTTTCTTTTCACTTTGTTATTTTTTCGTTTGCTCCTTGATGGTTGAACGAATAATGGGTGAGTGGGTTGAATGAGTATGGATGATTGGATGACTATCTTCAAATTGATATTACGATATATATGGATAGATTGGAATGCAGCAACGTTTTCGATTAGAACTTAGAGATACGGAGATGGGTGTGGGGTTTAGTTTCGAATTAGAGTAATTTCAAAAGAGTTAACGGATTCGGGTTCGGCACATTTCTATGTTTAATACAACAGTTAGAGGTGTCTGGCAGAGAGTTACATACACACATAAGTACGAAACAATTAGCTAGGGAACAAAGTTGAAACCATAAATCACAATTCATAGTCAAGTTAGGAGTGGAAATATCTATCATAGCTTTATATGTTTTTTAATTTTGTTTTGTTCTTTTTCGGCCACTACGACATGATAAATATCTCAAAAAGTCTAAGAAATAAGCAGAAAGTCAGACGACTGGTAAGGGGGAAATCGAAATAGAGTTATATATGTATATATATATATATAGGGAGACAGAGAGAGAGAGAAAGAAAGTAAGCCACACAGAAGCAGAACTGGATAAAAGGTGGAGAAAGTTAGAAGTATGGAAAATATATATTTAATTCGTTTTTAATCACTATTTCCTAACCGCTATGCTATGTTTTATTGGCGATTTATTTATAGTTATTGCTGTTTTCTTGATCTTTTCAAGACACTTCACTGGCTAAAATTTTAAATGATTCGACTTGAAAATTGCTCAATCTGATCTCAGTTTTTCCTGAAAAAAACATGCATTTATCTCTTCAAATCAAAGTTCTTAAGCTCGCTTTGTTGTGTCAACTAGGTTTTTGATATATGTATGTACAGTTAACTAGAACTATTACGATTCAGGTGAGTTTAGATTTTTCTTGTGTTTTTGTTAAAAGTGGTGGCGAGGGGCGGTTGTGGTTGACGGGTAAACATTCGTATGCAGTTTATGTAATTATTTACATATGATTTCTGTTCTATTTGAAAGATCTTAATTTGTTTGTAATATATTTTTTTTTCTTTTTTGTTTTTGTTAAATTTTTTTTTGATTTTTATGTTGTGTGCAATTGTTGGTAATATTTTGTTGTTAAAAACTCACCATTATTCCTGTACTGACAGCGATACCACGTCCACAGTACGTATTCGGAACAATATCACCGAAACCAACACTCAAAAATGTTATCGCTATCAGCCACATTGCATTCAAAAGATTCGCATGTTCTTCATCATGAAATCTGTTCCATAAACCAGCACGCGTTTTTATATTGTTTCGTTTTTTTTTATATATATTTGTTTGGTTTAAAATATATATATTTTTTTTTTATTGGTAATGGTTTGTTTATGGATTTAATCAGTTGAAGTTTCAGTTTCAGGGGTCAAATTGAATACACGCGTTTATTTTTTAAATGAAAGGGAAAGAGAGATAGAGAAAAATATCGTATTGTTGGCTTAATGTTCAAAAATAAAGTATAAGAATCCATTAAAAACTAAACTGACACAGGTAAAATTATGTGAACCAAAAAATCAAACAAAAACAAGTAACGAAAGTAGTAACGAAAACGCAACGAAAATAATAAAAACAATTGTGGAAACGAAAAGTAAAAGTTAGAATGGGCATTCTGCATATAGGAAAACGAGATTAACAACAAATGGACGAGAAAACGGGTGAGCGCACACAATACAGTGGTCCAAAAAGAGCTTGATGGGGTTTTGGTTTTTGGTTTTTGTTTTTTTTTTTGGGTTTTTCGGTTTTTGGATATATTGAGATGTTGACAGTTATGGACGTAACCGTTAATATATATGTATATATGTACAACCAGGGGGGTTTTGGGCCCGATGAAAGCTTGCTGTACAAAAGTGAGAGTTGAAAATATATATGTTTTGTACGTAATCTAGTGATTTGTTATTCTTAAGGAAGGAGCTTCTAGGGTGCAGAGAACAATTCAATTTAATTTAATTTCCAAGGCCCAAACACACTCACACATACAGACCCACTCGCACACACGCACGCAAACTGTGGCACACTCACACCCAGACAGTTAAATGTGCACATTAATAGAATTTGCCGGAGCTGTCAGAAAAGATTTGTTTTGATTTTGTTTTTGTTTTTGCCAGGAAGCAAAAACTTTTCTCGGTTTTTCCTCTGCTTCCTCTTTAAAGTATATCTGTGTGTGTGTGTGTGTCAGGATTTTTTTTTTCGTTTTAGTTTTTGCTTGCAGAAAAAATAGGACAACAAGAAAAGTTACATTGTTATCTGCGCTCTTTAAAGCTTCAAAGACACACACACGCACACATGGTGATTATGTAGATACATTTAATACATATATATTATGTGTGCTTATGTATGTAGTACAGCACACACACACAGACACGCGCACACAAAGTGGGTGGTAACATATATATATATTTTTTTTTTGGTGATGATTTACAACAGATTGCCGGAGTGTGTGTTTATTTGTGGGTGAGTTGGAATATAATGTGTTTGTATGTATTAAACGCGGCCTGACTGAAACAAAAACCAGATAGAGCGAGATGAATACAGATATAAAACTATCGCTCGACATTTGTTTTCCGCTTTTTTCAGTTTATTTTGGCTTTTTCTTTTTTTTTTTGTTTGGCGACGATTGGGGCAGACAAAACGGCATCTAAAATATGTGCGCTGAAATGTATGCTACGAAAAATGGATACGTGTTTTTTTTTCTTTTGTTTGTGTGGGTGGCAGACTCCAAACAAAACGGATTTTGGATATTGAATTTGAATTTATAAGACTGGTGGGGGGCAACCGAGGGGGCAACTCGAGAGCATCGAAAAGGCAGGTCAGGGAATAAGCCCACACACGTACACGGCAAAAAATTGTGTATCATTAAGGCACATCTGTTGTTATAGATCAATATTATAAATTATTAAAATCCGAATTTATATTTAAATCAATATCTTATTTTCTTTTAATATAGTTTTTGTCTATGAAAATGAAAATTATTTTTGTGGTTTTAATATTTTTCGTTGTTTATATTAAATATCATTAAAAGTTCTGCTTATGAAAATAAACAACATTTTCGTTATCCTAAAAAAGTCCGAATCATACATATTTGTTATATAAATATGGTACGGATTAAACGTATATCGAAATCCGATTTGGAAAGGGGTCTATAATTGTAACTAGAAATGATTTATAATTTTCAATAATGTTTAGTGCCAAAAATTATAACTATTTTTGATTTTGAAAGGATATATGGATGGAGCTTTCCAAAGGATTACAAGTTTCAAAATATCTGGGGATTTTGTGTGGCATTTTTTTATGTGTACAGAGAAGTGAGTGCGTGCGTGTGTATCGGTTGATTTGGCAGGTACAATTACTATAAAATACTATATATATCTGTTTTCTTTTATTTTTCGGGGGCGCCTCAGTGGCGGCTACTTTTCTAGACCCCCCTTTATCATCCTCCTCCTCCACCACCTCCTCCTCTTCTTTATCTTCTTCTACTGCTCTTTTGCTTGCGATGGGTTTGATTTCTCATATTTTTATGCATGAAAGTTTGCTGTTTGCTGTTGTTGTTGCGGTATTTGTTGATGATGATGTATGTACTTGTTGTTGTAGTAGTTTATTGTTTATCTTATTATAGGATTTCTTTATTGTTTGAATATATGGAAATATATATATTTTTGCTGTTTTGTTTTATTCTTGCAACTGTTCTGTTCTGTACTGTTCTATTTTGTTTTTTTTTTATTTAGTTTTGTTTTGTATCTTTTAAGGTATTTTCAGTATCATAAATGGAATTTCTGGGAGTCTTTTTTGGTATTTCTTTTTAGGATTGAGGCTTTGTTTTTTTTTTTTTAGGTTTTGAAGGAAATACTTACCACCATGCCGCAGGTGAGGGTGATACCGCGTCCACAGTACGTGTTTGGCACAATGTCGCCGTAGCCGACACACAGAAATGTGATGGCCGTTAGCCACATGGAGTTTAGCAAATTCGCGTGCTCCTCATCGTGGAACCTTTTTTGCGGATCGAATAGGATTGGATCGGATCGTATCGGTTTTTGGTTTTTGGTTTAGAATTTATCGGCATGCGTTTGGCATTGTGGGAAAATGGGGTACGAATTTCAGTTATTTCGTTTTGTTTTATCATTTATGATACGTATTTTTTAATTGGTTTAATTGATTTTTGTTTGCCGTTTTTGTTTTTTTTTTTCATTAGCGGTTTTACGTTTTTGCGGTTTTCAGTATACAAAATATATGCGAAGTGCGTATTTCGTATGCGTTTTCAAGTTGCGGTTGTTTTTTCAGTTGTTGTTTGGTATTTCATATATATATTCGTTTTCATACATTTTTGTCGGTATTTTTTTTTTTGCAATTTGTGGATACAGAAGTAGGGTGAGAAGTGGAGTAAACAAATAAACAGATGTGAAATTATGTGAACATTTTTTGTTTAAATTTTTTCTATTTATTTTTTTTGGTTTTGTTTTAAGAAAATTAAGAATACAATTTTGTAAATTTTTTTCATATTTTCAAAAAATTTCCATGTATTGAAATAATACTCATAAGTACAATGGAAATCAAAGAAATAAATCAAACTACGAAATGAAAGAATAAAAAAAACATTATATAAAGAAAAAAAAAAGAAAAAAAGAAAAGTAAATAATATTAAGAAGGAAAATAATTTGCTTTATCAGTTAGGCTTTTTTTTTCTTTTTGGGCAACGAATTTAAAGTCCTCAATAGAATATAAGAGCGAGATAGTTAGATAGATTGAAAGATACAGATATAGAGATAGGTAGATAGAGTTTCCTCGTAAAGGGGGCTGCGGGGGAATATTTTGGAATATACAATGACATGAATAATATTGATTAATTATAGTTTGGATAGTAGTTTGGCAATTCGATTACAACACTTGCTTCGGCATCGGTTCAAAAACTGCTTTCCTCTCATAATTCTCCTCTTCTCCTCATCCTGTTTCTTCCTCCTCTCCATATTGACTTGGCTTGGGCTTAGGCCAGGGCTTGGAATGGGGACTGGGACTGGGATTGGGATTGGGATTTGTGCGCGGTGCTGGGTCTTCGAACTGATAACTTTTGATCTGAACGGCACAGATGCACATACTCGCACTCACACAAAACGGCACACACTTGAGACTACATGCAAAACGACTGAAATGGCCCATCCGAGAGTTACGCCCCGTAATACCCCGCTGTTCTACCTGAAGAGGCTTACCAACTGAAGCCCTAGAGATGTGGCCACTAAATGCTGAGGCATGCCTGCCGGCACAGCTCCGTTGGGTGCCGTTTTTCGATGGGCGAGTGGGTGGCTCGTGTGTGAATGGATGGTTTAAGCAATTTGGAAAGGAAAAATCATAATGGATGCCAAGAGTCCGTACACTGCGAAAACGAATTCGAATTTTAATTGTATTGAATTCTGTATTAGTTAAAGATGTCTTTTGACAAAATTAATCAAATGTATCGTATCCAAAGTTTGATTTATTATATAACCAAGGGAAAATCATCATTATTTTTTAAAATTGGATTCAGATGCAAGACGGTGTAAAAATTTCAAATTTTAAACTAATTGAAGTCAAAATATTTTAAAATGACTTTTTATATTAATATATTTCTAAGATCAAAAATTCAATTGATTTTCTTTGTGTACGCATGTGTTTTGTGTATTCAGTGTTTGTAAGCACCCGTGTAATGCCGCACAAATCTTGTTTTTCCTCCTGGTTTTCCCCACTTTTTTCCCTCAACCCTCTGGCCTAAAATCTAACTCACAGAGCTTTGATCCGAGCTGAGCAGAGCATGCATGGTAGGTTAAGATACATTTTCCAGGGATCTCCAACAATACGCACATACACATACAGACACACGTACAGACACATATAGGTAAATAATTTAAAACAGAAAATAAAGTTTGGACCACAGACAAATCGGAAAATAAAATGTTAGGAATATTCAGAACCAATTCTACCAATTTCTACAGAAAAACATTGAGATACGAATATAGTCTGAAATTCGAAACAAAATTCAACATCGTTACTATAGTACATACACGTGGGCAGTGTGTTTTGGGTGTTTGTTTTTAAAATTGAAGGGTATACTCGTTGTATTTATTTTTCATTTATTTCTCACTGAGCTTTTTCATTTGTTTTCATTTGTTTTTTAAACAGTCCAGTCTATCGCCATGTGCCAAAAATAATACAAAGTAATGAAAACGTGGGAAAGTAAAATCAGAAACAAATCGAGCGGAGGATGTGACACGCAAATCAATACATGTCACTCATCTGAGGCGAAAACAAAATGAAAGTCGAGAGTATTTATATGGAATTATAGTAGTAGATGATGGAGAACAAGAAGAGGAAGAAGAAATAGGAGAAAGGTTTAAGTGCTTCTGTCTCTCTTTTTCTTTTTTGCCTTTTTGGCTGAGATGTCCGAGTTGGTCGATATGCCTGTGCAGCCAATGCAAATATTATATACATGTAAAGTGGGCAATAAAGTTTTCGACCATTTTATATGAATTTTCCGTGCTAAGTGTTCTTAAACTTTGTTTGCCCACTGTTTATAGACAGTTGACTATATATATTGGCTACAGGAACAACGCAACAACAAGGACGACAACAACAACAGCAGCAGCAACAACAACTTATGAAGTGGTGTGTATGCTTTCGTCACTAGACTTAAACGCAGCTGTTGGATTCATCGGTTGTATCGAGAGAGTTAGGATCCCCATAAGATATGAGTGGGTTCTCGTTTTCTTTTTTTTCGGGTTAACACATTTGTTTCAAGTTTATTTATGGTTACATATAAATGGATGTTTTAGATATGATCTACAGCAATGCAAGCGCAGTCCAATCCACAATTCGAAGCTTAATTGATTAAATAAATATGCGATGTAAAAATGTTTTTTTTTTTTTTATGTTTCGATTCCCAAAACTAAACGGCAACAACAACAAGAACTTAAAGTATAAGAAACGTCGAAAATCCACAATAAAATAAAATAAATGATGTAAGAATCGCAAGAACAACTAAAATAGATCAATGTGAGAGTGAGAGAAAGAGAGAGTAGAGAAAATTGAAAAGGGACAGAAAATGGTTACCAAAGGCCGATAGAAAGCGAGAGGAACATATGGTGCACCAATTCAATGAGCTTACACAGGGTGTCATTATATTGGGGTTATCCAAGAAAAGCAAGAAGTATTAACCGAAGAGGAGTAAGATAAGAAGAAGGAGAGAGAAAGAGAGACAGAGCATACAACGTTCAAACACAAAGATTCAAAGTTCAATAAAAGTATACAACATTTCAAAAGGGATAATACAGACTTATGGATAATAATGCATGTATATACGGTTTGAAACGAAACTGAGAAATAAGATGAACTCTAACCGAGCGTGTAAGTTTCGCTTTGGCTTTAAATTTGCTTTAAACGGACACAGTGTGACCAATGAAATAAAGAGCACACGGTACAGGGTCACACTGCGTTTTGAAGTGCATCATCTTGTTTCTCTGCATCATTAAATTCAATTATTCTTACTGCATTCTCCAATTCTACGTGGTCATTTAGTCTTTTTGTTTTTTTTTAACTGTATGAATGTGTGTGTCTCTTGCGTTGTTGTTGTTGCCTTCTTCCCCTCGATAAGTGCTGGACTTCAATCAACTTTCATCGAAAATATCGATAAGTTGTCAGTTGTCAAAAAAGGGGAAAAGTACAGGCAAGATAAATGTAAAAAAGCAATCAGCAATCAGGGTTCTTTGGGTGGAGGGGGTTTGGTGAGGGTGGTGGTAAAAAACAAGCGAATCCGAATGCCAAATGTAAATAAATTGAAACACATGCAAGCATTATCCATTATCCAATCGTTTGCTACGTGACAGTGACAATTGCATTTCGATTGTTACAGATTCGCATTCGAACTCGTTACAGTTTTAGTATTTCGTCGGGGATTTCGTTTACAATTGTGTATGTGGATAAAATGAAAGCTACATGTAAATTCTTTAACACGTATGAATAAGCAACAATGCACATTCGCTTTTTTTTATTGTGTATATTGTAAGCTGTGGCTGTGCTTCCCCCCCTTGCCCATTTTTTTCCGGACTTTATAATGTTTTCATCAACTTTAAAATATATTTAATACAGGAGAGTACAAAAAAAAAGCAAATACAACTTGTGACGGAGATGTTTGGAGTTTTTTTTGAGTATCTTGGAGAAGACATTACGTAATGCTTGGCACATACATTTATGTACATACATACATTGATATTAAATATATACGTTTAATAGTTATGTCAAAGTATTAGTGGCAAACACATTGAATCAGAACGGTTAACGGAAATGGCGTTCAGAGTAAAACGTAACAAGTATACGGATAACGAAAAACGGAGTACGGAATAGGGAAAACGAAAAACCGAAACTAAGGAAACCAATCAACCATTGAGACCAAACAAAATAATAAAACGAAAGCATAAGTACAATCAAAAATCAAACGAAAGTAATAAAGAAAAATAAAAATCTCAACAAGAAGAAATATCATATCATAAAATGGATAATAGAGTATGGCCATTACCTTTCGCACTGACGCAGCGTCCAGGATGCGATGATCCACAGGGAGACCATGAAGACCAATAGAACCGTTCCCGGGCATATTGTCATTAGAGTTTTTAAAACGAATCTATAAAGGATTATCAAATAATGGGAATTAGTTTATAATGCAAATAGTCGTCATAATCTCGAGTCATATAAACAAAAGTTTATCGGTGTTATTTGGAATTTAATCTTGTATTTTCTAAATATTCTCACAAGTTTTGATTATGTTAAAAGTAAGCTCTTATTGAAAGTTTTTAATATTTAAAATACATAAACTGGTTTTTTGTTTGTCAGAAAACAGGAAACTACTTAAGCTATTAAGGTATTTCTTATAAATAGATTTTGTTTCTTACCTTATCTATATAATATCTTATTTAAATGTTGATTCTTATGAAATATAAAGGTTATACGACTTCTTTCTAAAAAAAAATCGAAAGTTAATTAGGTAAAACTCACCTTGTGTTAAAATTAATCCTATTGAGAGCGCCAATGCTCCGTGATGATGCGTCTGTGAATAGCTTTGAATGCAGCAGCATTACGCGGCAGATTAAATATAATCGAAGGAACATAGGTAATGATAAAGCTACGTCATATGGCACCATTTCGGTGCCAATTGTTTTATTCTTATTGGCCAATTTCGTCGTCCACTGGAAATAGTATTCGCCAGGAATTGGATGTATAGCGCATATAAAAAGTTCTAACCCTATTTGACTAATTCGTTGCCATGTCATTGCGATCCTCCAATCGTCGGCGCAGTTATCTATCATGAATAACTGTGTTTTCGATTTCGATTGGAATTATATTCGCATATAGATTGCATGGATTTTACGATTATTTAGTTGTTCGTTGGTGTGTGCCAAAAAAAAAAAACGAGAAGGGAAGAAAAAAAAGGAGAACAAGTATATAATTTATTAATTATAATTGGAGATTTATTGATTGGATTTTTGTTTTTTTGCGACTAAACAAAAATGAATTACACTCAAATATACGAGCATGAATTATTTGACAAGTACAACGTCAATGAGGTGTATGTGTGTGGGTGTGTGCGAGTGTTGAAGTGTTCAAGTGTATGTGACTACGTGTGAGTGTTAATGGTTTTTGTTTCAGTGGTGGAAGCAATTTCTGAGTCAAGTTTAAGTATCGTAAGCTTTGGAATCTCCTTGGAAATTCATTTCATGTCTCATGTTTTTTTTTGGTTTTTGTTTATTGGTTTTGGTGTAGGTGTGTGCTGTGCGTGTGTGTGTGTGCTTTGGTGCATGTGTGAGTGCAAGTACTTACTAGAAAGCAGCGTGCGTGTTCTCGTGTAATTAGCACATTTCACTCGATTTCGTTTTGTTTTCTTGGTTGCTGTTTTACCTTTATCCTTTTTCTTTACTCGTTATCAAATCAATTTTTTCAAAGTTCAAAATTACCCTCACTGGATTTAATTAGAATTAATCGGAAGCCCCCCTACACCTTAACTGCATTAATCTAGAGTTCGCAGTGCAATTAGGCCATATTTACAAACATAACATGTATTAAAATCACAACATCAAAACAGAGTAGAGTTGGGGAAATATCGAAATAATCGACATATCAATGTTCTTAGTAGCGCAATCGAAATATATCGCTATTTCCACATCTCTAATGCAAAGGCGATTTGCACAGCAATCTAAATTATGTGCACTTTTTTTACTTCTTTATTTGTTGGGAGAGGCATGGTCTTCTGATATGTGTGTCTTTCGTTTTAATTGCATATGAGCCATTCGCAAGTTAAGCCGACTGATTAATTGATTATCGATTTACGACAAGCTCTGGGTGCAAGGTCTCTCCTATCTCACATTGACAAAGTCCTGTGTTCTGTTTTTATTTGGCCAAACTTCGATAATTTTGCTTCTAATTTTGGTGATAGATGGGTTTGATGTTTGATAGTACATATATCGATTAATATATATATTCAGTATCGACTTAGCAATGGGAATGCTCATATGTATGCGAGTGTGCTTGTATGTATGTTGTGCACATGTACATCTAAGTTATATGTTTGCAAGCCGATTGGAAAACGTTTCCTAAATGCTTAACAGGATATTAGTGTCGAAATTTATTTGAAGGGAAATAGCCTCTTAAAGCTTAAGAATCTCTTGAAAATTATAAAAGCAAAGGGACTTATAACTTTATTATATGTATTTACATTCGTTCCAAGACCAAAGAAAAACCATTCTCAAAAACTAACTTTAAAAGCATTTTATTTAAATGTAAATTAAGTGCGATTTTTTGAATGCATTTGAAATCTATACAAAAGTTTCTTGAATCATTTTCATTAGAAAGTGTAATTTTTATAGCCTTTATTGAATTGCTTAGTATTTAATTTGATTCAACAGATTTTTAAATGTTTTTAAGTTCCCCATACATTTTCAGAATTGATTTACAGGTATCATTAATCTCATAAGCCTTTGAATTCTACCTTGACTTTCAAGAGCCGTGTGATTTAGTTATTTAAAATCACCACATTAAAGCTTAAACATTTCCACAATCGGTTCGCACATGTCCAGTGTTTACTGTATTGCAAGACAAGGTGAGAGGCGGTTTTGGTGGTTTGGGTGCAAAGCTAAGCACATTTTTCGCTATATATTTATCAGACAAGCGGTAGCTCTTGATCTTGGACAGCGTGTGACACTTTAATCTGCTTCTTAAACTGCAGTTTCGGGTTTTCAGTTTTTAGTTTCCACAAAAAAAAACAAAAAAAAAAAACAGGATAGTATAAACACTAGACACAATATATGTGTACATGTACGCGCGGATTCATCTAAACATCGACTTGAAGTTTGTTTGGCTTCAATATGCATTTTGGGGTAAATATATAGTATTTATACGTATACCCGGTCTAAGTACGATCTATGGTTTATCTACTCTAGGCATGTTTTGTTTGAGTTGGTTTTTGGTTTCTGTTTTGTTTTTTAATTTGAGTTGGTTTTGGTATTGGTATTGGTTGCTTCCGTATATGGTACATAACACTATGCATGGTTTTGATTTGGATTTACTCACAAATATTGAAGTATGTATGGTAGATATTATAATAAGTATTACTTACTGAATTCTGCAAAGCATAATGAAAGGTAATTACATATTAAAATTTTACTTTAAACATCAACATTAATTTGGGGGGTTAAACAATTAGTCGGAGTTATTATTATAATAGAGATAGAACAAATTGTGTGAAGAGATTACGAACTGAGATTTTTCGGGGTTTCATTTGTATATATAAAGAAAGTATATCAGCTGACTGACTGGTTTGATTGATTGACTGGTTGATTGACGACTGGTTTGGTTGATTGATTGACTGGCAGACGACTGATCAATGACCTGGCTTGATTGAATCATGGACATGGAAATGGTTGAATGCAGTTGTGAGAGTTTTGGGGTTTCAGGGTTTTTTTTGTTTAGCTATTACTTTTTCGATTGCTATTGAACTAACGAGGCTGATATTCTGACTATCGATAGTCATATCGAGTTATCGATATGGAGACATCAATTACCAATCGAAATTCGATTACTGAACACAGGACTTTTCCCTACAATCATCAGTATTTCAGTTTCATTCGATGAAGCTAACGAAAGTTCAGGGTTTTCGAGTTTCTTCCACTTCTCTTCGGTTTTATTCGAGTATGTTGCTAATAGATAATATTGTTATCAATCATGTAGTAGTATATAATTATGTTTTGTTCACGTTTAAAGATAGAATCAATAGAATTACGTACTAGCCAAATAAATGCTCCCATGCTGACTACATATTTCTAAGTTCCAAACGAAACGTTCCCCAACCGATTTTATTTTCAAATCGGTTGAGGTTTTTTGCTATCTAGTAGTAACTATATATATTTAACTCATGCCAACGATAATTTTTAACACATGTCTTAACTAAATTTATTGGTTTTTGTTTTCTTGTGGCTTGATATTTTTTTATAAAGTAAACAAAACGAGAAAAGTAAGACGAAACCAATAATTGAAGAAGAGGAAGTAGAAGTGGAAATTGTATAGATTATATATAAAATATATATGTATATATATGGATCATATATATCAAAATGTTGAGCAAATGAAACAAATTATAGTGCTGTACATGCAACTGGTATTTGAAGCGCATATTGGAGGTAAACGAGTACGAGAACGATTTTGGTATGGAATGGATATAGTATTGTCAATAAGTTCCGGTCTATATCATGTTCAGGGGATCTGCGTTTAATGTAAATGAAACGAAGTAAAATGAAAATGCCAAAATAGGTCTATCGATAATGAAAATTTCACCACAGGGAACATAATTTTTGTAGGATTGCCAAAATGGTTGGTTATCAATTTAATCAAAACGTTTACAGAAGGTTCTTAGGCGAAGAAAGAGTTTCAAAAGATTATTGGGTAACTGCAATAAAACTTTTTGTAAAAATTAAAATATAATTAATTAAAAAAGTTGTCAAAATAACGGTTTAACTGGATTTTTTCATAATTTATAAGCGGGGATTGAAAATCAGAAAACAACTGTGGTGAATAGAGTGAGTGTGGTGATAAGGTGAGCTGGGTGAATGAGAATGTTAAGCTTTATGTACAGTGTTTCAGCTTTTTTAACTTTTCAATTCGTTTTCAATTCTTTGTGGTGGAATGAACCTCTCTTCTTTTTTGTAAGGGGCAGTATAAAAGATGTCCGGGAAATGGCGGAATGGAGTGAGGTAGAAAAAAGGAACGTGGGAAGGTGGGCTGTGGAATGAACGAATGAGAAACGGAAACCGGAACCGGAAACGGGTTGCCACTTTCTCTCACTCACACTAACTTTCACCGCACATGCACCCTCTAATGATCACTCTCTCAATATGCGGGAAACTCGATAAAAGTTAATACAAAATAATAAATTAGAATATAAATCAAAATCATAACCGGATACAAGAAAACGTTTTTTGACAACAAACAAACAATCAAACTAACTCTAACTAACAAACAAACATACAAACAAACCGAGATGGCGTTGATGACGGGTTCGGGATATCGAGGGTTTAGCATGACCATATAGGGGGTTTGGGGTTTAATATCTGGGAAATCTGGGGATCTATCGGTATTAAGGTGACAGTGAGCGAGAGTGACGACGGCAACGTTAAACAGTTAACGATGACGACCATCAGCAAGAACATCAATAACATCTGGAAGAGAAGAATACAATTTGCACTCACTCTCACCTGCACTTCCAAAGCATGGTAAGCTACTATAAGTCCTAAAAGAATCACAGTCGAAACAGATATTAAGGTTTTTAACGCTGTTGAGTAGAACGATGCCTGTAAAACGGAGAAAAGTGTGTGTTTCGAATTAGTATTAGTTTTCAAAAATGATTTATGGTAGTAAAATAAATATCTATGAGCTTCAAAATACACTAATTATCACGCATTTCTTATAAAATGTATTTAATCTAAAACTGACTTTCATTTAAAAAACTTATTTATAGGACATAACTGGAAAGCTCAAATATTTTTCAATCTCCACAGATCATTTTAAAATATTAAAATTAATTTGGTTAATAATGTAAAACTTATGAAAATGGTGAAAAATAGGTGAGTCGGAACGTTTAAAGTTTTAAGTTTTTAGAGTTAAAATAAATATGGTAATTTTCTGAACCCTTTCAGTAAATCTTTACCCATATAAATTTAAAAAATCTGCGTGTGGTGGGAAGCAGGAGATGGGTAGGGATATTTTCAATGGACTTATGTGTACTTACCTTTGTGTAGACACCGGCACTGCTCAGCTCGTTTTCGATTACCATCACGATGATCCCGAACATGCCCATGACCAGGGCGTAATCGCTGATGCGCTTGCGCTTCTCGAACAGGGCTTTCCTCTTTCCCAGGCGATAGCCCACATTGGGTTTGTGTTTGGCCGAGTTTGTCGATGGCTTCCTGGACGTATTGCCGCCAGTAAGAGCACGTTCTTCCATATACCTGCGGGGTTATTGGAGTTCAATCAGATTGACGCGCTGGGTGGCCCAAAGCCCACACTCACTATCACACTCCCCTTTCCACAGAGCTCTCCACTTTGTTAAGCTACATGTTCCACTACCAAAAAATCGATTGCTAACTACATTAATTAAGGGATGTGTTGGGTATATAATTATAGTATCAATTGTTCTAAGTCTAGATGGTTATTCGTGCTAAAAGACAACATTATTTATGCTACAATCTTCTTTTTCCGACCTATAGTTCAGTATCGATGTTTAACAACGTTTTACAAATTAACAATAAATATAATCTCATATAAATCATAATAATAGCAATTGCAGCCTTTTCAATTGTATTGATTCTATAACAATTCATTTGTTTTTTTTGTTCTGTTAAGCCCCTTTATTAATTGCGTGGTTTTTCGCTACAAGAATATCTAAGTATCTCGTTAAGCTCAATTAATTCACAGCCATGAATGATTCTACTTACGGATTGAAAGCCTAATCTACTTGTGATGTGGCTATTTATTTAGAGTCTACTTATAAGCAAAACTATCGTGTGTTTCTATCTTATTTGCATTTTTTTCCAAAAGGATATGCAAAGGCTTGCAAGACGAGAGGAATTTCGCTTTGATTTATTGCTGATTGAGCAGGAACTAACATCAATATAAGTGTACAAAAAAATAAAAAAGTTTGAGTATTAAATTTAACTTGATTTTGCGCTCAAGACAGTGCAAAATAACGTTAATTGCCTGACCTATTTTGGTTAAAGATTATCGTGATTGTATTTTATTGCTAATTGATTGTAAGCCTGTTTGTTTTCCTTAAATTAAAATACTTCTAAATTACTGTTAATCAAACGCAAATTTAACAAGCGGATTTCGCTTAAATTCATACCTAATACATTTTCCTTCCAATATTCACAGGTTTTCAAGCCCCTGAGTGCTTGTCATAGATCGCTGACTAATGCTTAAGTGGCTGGAGGGCTGTCGAGATTCGCAGATTCCTCGGGGGGTTGTCGGGGGTTAAGTCAACCCAGCTCAACTCAACAGAACTCAACTCGAGCGAATCCAACTCAGCTCCGCTGAACTCTAGTCGGCACCTTAATAAATCTTACGGCCTGAATGACAGATTTGTGTGTTTTCGCTTTGCTCTGGCTTTCCTAAATGTGTCATATCAATTTGTATCTTATAGATACACAGACACCGACGACAATGGGAGTGGGTGGGGAAAACCCCCTGTTCATGGATGAGCCAAAGATGGCCAATAAAAATTTTGCTGACAAATGAAAATACACAGACACTCACAGCTGGCTGTCCTCGTTTTCGATGCCCATACAGCTACATAGTCACAGTCACAATTGTAGTCGTAGTCATAGTCGTATCCATATATCCAATCCCATGCCCCCTCTATAAACTGCTGAACTGTGCCAAATTGCCAACGTGATTGCAGAAAAATATCTTGCCATCCACGACATTTATAGAGATTTATGTGGACCTCAGATCCCAGAATCCATTCGTGAGCGGAATTCACTTTAGAGTGCTTAAAATGAATCTCGAGTGCTCCCTAATGAATATTACTATGCCGCACATTTACCCCATTTCAATTTTGGGGCTCGCTTCATCATCAACCACAGGTCACTAGGCCTGACATTGACGGCTAATTACTGTCCCCGGGTTATCCATCAGTCAATGATTTGCCCACAGTTACGGTTATCGTTTTCCAATCCCTCAAATGTCAAACTTCATTGGCACTTATCTTATCTAAGTCGTACAACGAAGAAAAACTTAAATTTCAATTACTTATTTAAAAAAAAATGTATTACATTTGGTTAGGTACTTCATTATGATGTATTATTTACATTAATCTCCCTCATTCTATGGCAGTATTTTTATAGCTTCATAATTCTGGTGTCTTGTTGTGAATATCTTGGATATTATTTGTTTTTATTCAAATAGTAATGACGGTTTCATTGTACCTTTACAAGCTTGTGGTAATGATAAAATGTTGTTACCCCTTGTTGAAAATTGATTACTGCTCTAATACTTCAACTGTTTTAATTATAATTCTTTTTATTATGCCTTAAAAGATTTTTGGCTTTATTGTTTATCAACCTACTGGTATATTTACAAATTTTATGATGATTTTATATCGATTTATTTCAAGGAGTTGGGAACAACTAATCAGTTTAGATTCGGACTCTAGGTGGAGGAGTTTATCGAATGGGCAGGGGAGGTTAATGAATGCACGCTTTTGTGGATACATACTCTACTGTTGGATCGGGCTATACATACATTTCATACCTAGGGTAGTCTGAGTGGATACCCACTAGTGCCTCGGCCGCTTCTTCGTTGCATCCAGATGAGATCTGTTCCCGGTTCGCAATGGAAGGTGTTTTCATCGAGCCAGGAATTGAGAGTGTCGACGCCGGTTTGCGGAGCTAGAATTTATTCATTTACAAATTTATTATTAAGATTGATTTTTAAATAAATAATAAAAATGGTGTTTGATTCTGGTTTGTGCTTGGGTGCTTAAGAACTAGCATTGGGTGTATCTAGGTACATAAATTTGAATTTGCATACTTTACCATCAACTTATAATGTTCGTATGTGGAACTTCTTATAATATACCTTTTTTTTGACAAAAAATTATTTCATATTAAATCAAGAAGATATTGCTTATTCGCCTTAAAACTAACTCAATAATAGTTTTTTTTAGAAGTATTATTTTACGCTCTTTTGCCACTTTTTTATGGTTTTCATTTTTAAATCCTCCTGTAGTTTTCTTTATGGTTTTTATTAAAAAAAAACCTTTGCAATTTAGAAGCCCTTCGTTATCTCTACATTTGAATAACAAATTTCACTTATGAATATCTCCAATTTGAGTTCCTTTACAACCGACATTTTCTTTATCCTCTGGAATGACGACATCATCGCATTCCACATCTCCGTCTTACTTCCTGGTTCCCATCTCAATTCTTGATTCGGTGTAAATCCAATTATTTTCGTCTAACCAAAAATAGGCGGGCGGGAAATAAAAAAAAAATCCACTTGCTTTTTGCTCTATCTTTATCTGGCTAAAAGATAGAGTCTTGCGTCAAACAAAATCCAAGAAGCTCTTCATGCTTTCCCGTTGTATATGTATGAGTGTACGGCCTAATGGTCGAGAAAAGTGAAAAGGAAAAAGCGGCGTGTGTGTACATTTGGGCTTCATATTTAAATGAAAACTAAAAGATAAGTAATCTGCTTTCCTACTTGTCCTCCAATATGGGTGCGGTTTAGCATAAGCGTCGTGGGCGAAAGAGGAAAGCGAGAGAGGGAATGGAAAGAAAGTAGTAAAAGTCGTAAACTAGACACACACAAGAACAAACAGCGAGCAAAAGAGAGCGAGAGACCCCTAGGACTGCCTAAAATTCAGCTAGGAAATAAAATTCCTTCCTTTTCCCTAGCTCCTATTATTTTGTTCAGCTTGAATTTAAGCTTCCTCTGCCTTCCAACTGCTCACTCAGTTGCTAAATCCAAATATTTGTTTATAAAGAACAGCTCAGTCCCCCTTTTTGCCCCTTTATCTTTTGCAGGCACCCTCGCCATGGGAAAAAAGACTACGTGACTGTGCGACAAGGCTTGAGCTTAGCTTGTACTTCACTTTCGGGATCTGGGGAGAAAAAGCGTAACAAAAATAGAAAAAAATTTACTGGAATTGTGTCCAGAGAAAGCAAGCAAGTTGAGTGCTAAGTACATAGCATAATTTTTAATTTAAATTATTTTCGAAAGTCTCAATTTTAACTTGGAATTGAACTTAGCTGCAGCCAGTGCTATGATTAATTCTCATCGAAGCTGTACCATATGTGCACTGAAAAAACATATATTTATGAAAAAAGTTATTCGAGTAATGTAAAATAAAATAAATAATTTGTGTTTAAAATGTACCTTTAAGTTAGTATTGCTAATAACAACATTAGAAATCACTTTTAAGTGATGAATAATATGAATAATATAACAATATAATAATAAAGTCCTGAAAAAGCGCAGGACAAATGCCTTTTCTTTTTAACGACTTTTTGAGTTCATATTATTAAATTTGTTTTTTCAAAAGAGAACATTTTTTAAAGTGTGGTTTTTATATTGCATTTTCAAGCATAAAGCATTCTAAATTCTTACTCTTTGTATTTTCTGTCTCCCACTAGAGCACTCACACACTTTTGACTATTTGCAAGTGCAGAATGCTGTTCCTTGGAATGGGTAAGGCCATAATCAGTTTTGGCTTTCGCAGTTTGTTAGTTGCTCGGTGAAAGCCAGCCACTCCCCTGTAATGAAAGCTGCCTGCTTTTCTATATCTGTCTGCGTGTGTGTGTGTGTGTAATTGTTTATGTGCGTTTGCCCCAACCTGCATGTATGTGTGTGTGAATTGGTTTATGCTAAGTAGATTTGCTTGAATGTGGCTCTCGCTCCTCGTGCAGCTGTGTTGCTTGTGTCACTGTTTAAGCCAGTTGAAAAGAGATGAGCCAAAGTTGTCCGACTTGACTGGGATTTCCTAAGGTCTGGTCTACAGCGAAACTCAGGGGGCGATCATGTGGATAATTTGACAGATTTGTGGGCGTGGATGAGTTGCCCTTTGACCTCGGTAGTGTTATCATAATGGAGTGAAACGACAAATCGAAGTGTCATCGTTTTGTTTTCGTTCGATTGAATGGCCGTCAAACGGTGGCACATGTTCAAATAAAGAGATACCAATAAAGTGATACAATGTTTATGGATCAAGATTTTTTAAGCTACGTCCGTTTCCAAAATATTTATGTTTAGAATAATATCTCAAAAACAAAGCATTCTTTTTTGGGCATGGAATTAGGGAATATATATTTTAAACAGGTTCTTTAAGATTTCTTGTTTTATAAATTATATTATGATTTTGTCAGACATTTTTTCTTACTAAAGAATATCATTAATTAAATAATTAGTGTTAGTTAATTAGGAAACTGAAGAAGATGTGCGACCATGTCTCTTTGCAGTGTGGCCTGATTCTTTATGAAAATATGCACATTGCTGTCCAGTTTAATATTTTAAAGCAGATAAACCAAGAAAGTGTGTCCAAGCATCAAGCTCAGTGACACTTGAAATTCCTTAAACCTGTTCAAGGACATCTTCTAATTCGGGCCAGTAAACACGATTCAAAACACGATTCCCAGCCCTGCCTTTACAATCAGCATTTACGAAACATTCCAAACCAAAATCTGGGAAAGACAAATGGAGGGACTTCGAAGGGATGGGTGGAAGGGGAAAAGGAGACACTGAGTATCCGAATGTCGTTGCCACAATTGTTTGTTATCGTTTGTTTGTTGCGTGCTGGCCCGTCCAACCACCCACTGCCACCCAGTTGTTCGGAACCCCCCGAAAAAGCCGCACACACGCACAATTTCGGGACACACGCAATGAGGGGGTGGCGATGGGCGGAGGGCCGTTCGTTTTGGAGGAGGGACACACACGAGACCAACGTCAACATCAACATCAACGCCTACTTGTCAGCAAAGGGTGTGGATTTTCGGGGGTGGCCAGCGAAGTCCTGTTTCGCCCTGTCTACACTAATACATATGCAAAAAGAAAAAGGAAAAATCTATTTTTCGGCAGATGCGTGAGTGTGTTTGTCTGTTTTTCGGCGGCCATGTGCTCATGAAAACACCAACGAGAAAAACAAAAAAAAAAAGTACAAAAACAAAACAAATTGCGCTATTCTAGGACATCTAATGTCAATGATGTTAATTGGATTTCTTAATTAAGTTGAAAAGCGAAACGAGAAGCGGAAAACCCCAAGTAAAAGAAAAAAACAGAATGGAGGACAACTCAGCAGCAGATTAAATAAATGCCTCGAAGGAAGTCTTTTAACTTGAAAATGTTGCAAGTTTTGGAGCGAGAAAATAAGCTTTTGAGAGGCCTTACAATTGGAAGACCACCGAGCATAAATTAAACGCAAACGCATTTAGCCAAGTGGAGTGAACTGAAAAGCCATTGAAGAATGAAATTGAAGAGAATTTCAATTTACACGGAATTTCAAATGCGGAATGTTATGAATAGGATAACTTATAAAACCAAAACGATGATGGCATTTCAACTATACCGACAACAAAAACATAATATTCGCCACTAGTGGAATTCAATTAAATCTGTGAAAAACGTGAGTATTCATGTATGTATAAGCAAGCATAATCAAATTTTAAAATTGATACAATCATGTAGAGTGGCCACAAAATACCATTAGCCAAGGGGCCAATCAATATGGGTAAATGCCAATGGCCAATATGGTTGTTTGGTTTTCAAGGATGGACTTTGATTTTTGTTAAACAATATATATATATCTATAATTTTCTTATCGTTTCAATTAAATGTTGATTTAAAAATTTTAATAAATATACATAAGAAAGAATTCTCAAATACACAAAAGGTTGAGAAGGTAAAATATTTATAAACTAAAATTTAATTGACAATGAGATACTTATTTATATAACTCTCCACCAGTAGTATTCTTAGGTTGCAAAAATTAACTACATAGTCTACTATTCTAGATAAAATAACACTTATTTCTTTGTTGACTAACTTAACAAACAGTGGACTTAACGGGTTGAAAAGTTTATTGCAAAAGTGCAATTTTGTTGGGTAATTTTCCGGCTTTTGTGGCAAACTTTTGTTTTGAAGTACTTGGGTAAGTAATTTCGATTGGGGGCCCAACACCATTTCCCCATATTATCTGACTCCCCGTTTGTATTTTGTTGGCCGATCACGCACACAAAAGAGATGTTGGCATTGGCATTTAGCCGATGCCACGCCCCAAAATTATTTCTCACCTGCGTTCTCACCTCTAACAAAATTAACATACTCATTGTCGACACACAGTTTATGAGCTTCGCATGGACACGCATACTTTTTCAACTAACAGGGCTAGCACACATACACATGTGCAGCGAAAGGAAATTGGTGGAAATTATCGAGTTTCCTATACAAAACGCGGCCAACACGCAAAAACGAAGGGCGAAAGGCGAAAGGCAAAGGAAACAAAACTAGGAGAGAAAAAACGAAACAAGCGACGAAATTGGTAACGACTGGCTACAAAATGCAGGGTGAAGAGGTCCTGAAGTTGGAGTTAACGATTACGATTAGGCCCAGCCTCATATACGCATGTGTGTTTGGGTTACTGTGTGGGTTTTCCCTTCGTTTTTCGGTTTGCCTTGGTTTCCGTTGCCACTTTCCCCCTTATTTCCCCCGCTCCCCTTCCCCGGCTCGTTGTTGCCTAATAAATTTAGCGTAATTCACATTACATTAAGGTTACGTTTTCTTTTCCTCACCAGGAAAACCCTCCTCCTCCTCCCCAAAATCTCTGCCTCTCTGTCGCACTGCTTGCCCGAGTGCAGGAAATATATAATGAAGTGTTCGCTTTGTTGGAGCTTAATTAGGCGGATAAGTAATATTTTTGCCCTGCCTGGCAGCGCACCCTTAAGAATGTTTCAAGCAGAGAAAAAAAATTTCTCCATTTTTCTATAATAACATGATTTAATCTATGATTTGCCTATGTGCCAATTGGTTAACATATTTTGAAGCTTTTATCGTACTTTATCATACTATAGTAACCATATTTCTTATTTAAATAAGTTATTTTTTGTTTTAAAAAATTGTAGCTTAAACCTAGTTTTTCAAAAGAGCCCTAAAATAAAAAAAAAGAACAAACTTAAAATTTAAATTTTTTCAACTTCAAAAATAAAGGCGGTAGAAGATTAAGCAAGTTATCTGAATAATTTACTATATAATTTTAGTTTACTATAATCAACACTATTAACAATTTCGTAGACTTTTCCGAATATTATAACACCTTTTTTAGAACTTGATAATAATATGTTTTACTTATTAAACTACGAAGGATACTTCTGAAAGAATGACATAAATATAAATTTTTAATTTCCCTTCTTTTTAATAAAATAATAATGTTACTGGGACATTTTGCAGATATAGGTTGAAACAATGAATTCTCGACTATGAATTTCTCTCACTATGTGTGTTGTGTATTTGGGACTTGAAAACTTTGCATTACACAATTAGTTCACCCTGAGTGCACAATTTGGTCAGTTGGGGGATACTCAGTTTTTTCCTTTTTAGGAAGTGGAGGAGTGACTGCGGTTAGATTGTAGTCGGTCTTTCATCACTAATCAAATCGGTTCCATATGCCCTAGCACCAAACTCCCTTGGAAGTTCCTTAGATCTGCTGGCGGAGGATTGATTGCTGGAACCACCGACTCGCATAAATAACAAGCCCTAATAAGGGGGCGTGGCGGATTGGGGGTACTGGGGCATTAAGGCTGGAGCGTGCCAAAGCGACGCATTCATTTAATATAATAATAATAACTTGACAATGACAGGGAGACGTCTTCGAAGCGAAACCCTTCAAGGCGACTCGAAGATAGCTAATGTCAATGGGCTGGGCGTGTCACTGGCCCGATATATATATATATATATATATATATATATGTATTATCGGACGAGGTGTTGGTTAGACTTTGCATGTTGCAGGTTCTTATGATCGAAAATCAATATATCTAACCCTATTTTTACCGCACACATACAAACCCACCACACAGTCCATTGAAATGCGAAAAGGCAACCGCAAGAATCGTAAAGGTGACTCAAGTAGTGGGGAAAAAGCCACGAAAAAGTAATAGAATTCGTTAAGGAATTGAAAATTGTTTACTTTTGACTTGTTCGCCAAAGTAGACACACTTAGCAACTACATGATAAAACGACTGGCAATGGAACATATTAAAATAAAAAATAAAAACAAAGAAAAGTCACACAAAACAAAAAAAAACAAATAGAAAAAGACGACAAAAACTCAAATATTTGCCAAACAAAATAAGTAAACATGGGGGCAAAAATATAACGGGTTAACTAGAAGGGGTATTCTGGGTTAAATCCAAAACTATACCGAGGAAAATCATGTTCGACCTAATTATAATATATTTTCCTAACATTAGATAGTTAAACATATTTTCAACATGTGATAAGTTGTATCACATTTATTAAGGTCCTTTGATCTATAAATCCAATACCAAATTTATTAAAATTAAAAAAAAACATAATAATTATAAATTCTATCATGTTCTAGAAATGTTCTGTCCGCAGTACTAAATAAGTAGTTAAGTGGAATATCTTACAAAGTAATTTGATATCCAACTAAAAGTGTATAAAATATTTAGAATATAAAATTATTTTCTGAAAATAAAAAAATTTAAAACTTTCAAGGAGTAGATTTGGTATGCTAAGAAACAACTTGAAGACCACAAAGAAAAAACTTTCATATTTGCGATACCTTGAATTACCCTTATTGAATATATCCCCGATAAAATTTTAGCTGAGTGCATTAGAAATGGGGGCGGGTGAAAGCCTAACCAAATAATTAATAAACAAGCAATACCAAATAGACGGAGCCTGGCCTTGACTCGAATGTTTTTTTATACTTTTGGATGAGCCGCAAAGGACGTAAGTGTGTGCATTTGATGGCGCCGCTAAGGTCTAAGGGGGTGTTAGAGTTAGACTATAGACCAGTTAGACTAGTTAGACTTGGGCTAGCTGAAGGTTAGACCCAGTTAGGCTCGCATGCCCGCTCAATTATCCAAAGGGAAAAACTGAAATGCAAATAGGAGGCGGCGGATGGGCGAAAGGTTTTGAAATTGGAAAGGGCAGCGAAGGGACGAGCAAATTGGTTTCATTTACAATGATTTGCTTCCGCCATAATGACAAACGACCAACTATATATGCGAGCAGGTTCGATTTAATTTGATTGGAATTGAAGTTCAATTTGCTGTTGATTTTGTCGTGAGTTTGTGTCTGATTTGTTTTTTTTTTTCTAGGACAGGCCAATATGACGGTCATGGCCACGTGCTGATCCCCATTGCCCAGTGCGAAAACAATAATAAAACTTTCAGCTCACACACGTGGACATGTAAGTGTGTAATATGGCTGGGAGTCTAAAAAAAACATCTAACAGGCGGTTTGGGAAAAGCGCAGGGAAAACAGAACAGGCATCCATCTCGGGCACGTGTCGCTCCACGTTTTAGTATACGTATATATCCATGTACTGCACACTGCAGGAAACATCAATGCTTGGCCTAAATGTCTTAAATATGTGTCCCTTTATGTCATAGCTTTCCCTTAAGAAGAAAATTCTTGCCTCAAATGCCCTAAGCGCTACAACAGAAATAATGAATACTATCAGTAAATTTAATCATGGAATTTGTATAATATATTTTTAAGGGGGCTAATTTATTATAAAAGTAAAATTTATTTTTTTGATTATGTTAATAAACAATTATAGTGTCCATTTAGTTGGTACTCTCAAAAACATATCAAACAAATGAATCGCCTAATATACTAAATCAAAGCTTCATAGATAAGTTCAATCAATTAAGCTGAATATTAAAGATTAATTTCGTTCCGTATTGAATTTTTAAGTGTGACAAGAACAACAAACTACATATATTGAATACTTTCATTCTTTTTTATCCTAGAGGTACCATTAATATTTTGAAAGATTTTAAATTAAAGAAATTATTTTAGTCATTATAATTTTTCCTCTCTGTGTATGCGTGATTGTGTGTGCTAAGGCATACAAATTTAATCCCTTAAAGAAAATTTTTCTTAACCCGGAACTTTCTGCGCTGGAGATTTGTTTATGCGTGTGCCCATAACGCGAACGTTCGAAAGGCGAATTTGTTAATTGAAATTTTTTGTATTTTGTTATTTCCACCTTCAATTGTAAGGCCGCCCCTCCTTCGGAATCCGCAAGAAATGTATAATCCCACCTACAGCAGAGACGTTCGTAAACCCTCGACCAAATCCCATTTCAAGTGAGTTTAAGGTCTTAGGGCCAAGCCTGATTGAGTAACTTAATAATTCAGAATTGTTTGCAGCCAGTGGGCCTCATTGGGATTTGCATCTTTTTAAGCGGCGAACGTGGACCCATGCGGCGTATGCGTTATCTTTCGCGAGCCCGCCGCCCACTTGGCCACGCCTGCCTAATAATAACAACAATAACAGCAAACGCTGGCAACGTGACGTGTACGCAATAACCAACATTCACCACCACCAACATTCAACCAACATCCGCCCCGTTGCCATTTATTTTTCTTTTGGTTTTTATTTTTCGTTTCCCCTCTTGTTTTATTGTGGATTATTTGGAGTTTTTCACGTTTCGCTGCTCATTTCGTTTGCTTGGCGCTTCGATGCTCCTATCTCGGCCATTGTTGTTACATCCACGGCCTTACATAACAATCATCCAACCACGCAGCCACCCACACACAGTGCCACTTGCGGTTTATCAAACGAAGCTAGTTGCATAAGATTCGCATTGCCATGGCCAAACGAAAAAATGCCATTCTATTTGTTTTTTTCTCCTCGTTTTTGGCCAAAACTGTCAGCCGGCTAAGGATAAGGCTAACGCAAACGCACAAACACACTGGCAGAGGCATGTGACAAAGTCACAAAAAAAAAGAGTGAGAGCACAGGAAATGTCAATCAACAAGCCGGAACTGAAACTTAATGCAACCGGCTTGGAATTCCTACACCATCGAAAACAGCAACAGAGATGTCATAAAAACTCAAAGTAAAAAAAAGAGCAAAAACCAAAAGAAAAAAAGAAAAACCAAGAGAAAACACAGACAAAAGTATGGGAAAATGAAACAGTTAGATGGGCAAAACCAGGTAAGACAGGGCCATGTGCTGCCGGTTAAATGGGTTGACTTGAGCCAGTCTCCAAGGGCTATGACTAGGATAACTCAACTTGAAGTGTAGCAAAAAGACCAAAAAAAAATAGGAGAAAGGAATTGACAGAGAGGAAGGGAAAGAGAGCTGAAGAAAGTAGGGCCAAAATGTGTCGTAACTCTTAGCCGGAATGCTGAAGAAATATGACAGCTCCTGCTTTTCTCCCCCCAGAGACTGTAATTATATTAATATTATCTCTCTTACTTTTACTTTGAAATTTACACGAGATGTTTTTCGTTGTTTTATATAGTCCAATATATATTGGTCGCTTAATGATGGACTTTACTCCGAACTTGTGTACTTCATCTGCCTTTCATAAAATATTCAAGGCGCAAAAAAGTTTATGGTTGAACAAAAAAAGTTTGAATCACTCTTTGAGCTTCTTTCTTTTGCGCCCTTCCTCACATTACTCACATATTGCAATATACACAAATATATATATATATATATATATGCATATATCTTCTCGTCCACACACATATGCGGGAAATCATAAATTTTGCCTACTCTTCGTCCGTTTCGCTTCAAAGTTTTCCCTCTTTTTCTGATTATTTTTGTGTTTTTTCTTTTGCTGAGTAGCGGGCGCCAAGAAATATGCTACGTTTTCCATCAAAGCGAGAGTGAAGCAAAGATAGGAGGTCTCTTTATACTTTTTGAATGGTTTGTGTTGGTGTCAAGATATATTCAATAAAGTCTATTGATATTTTTCACTATTGGTGCGGTGGTCTTCCTTTTTTTAACATTTTGAATGGTGGGGGTGGAAAATATTGAATTTATTCAATTGAGATTTTGGACAATGAGTCTGCAGGATAGCATTTCGATTTTCTAAGAATCTGCATGATTGATTTTCTATTGTTTTCGGTAACTCTAACCCAGCCTGTGTATTTAGCATGGTTTAATTGTGAAATTAAATATTTTTCAAATGTGCTAGCGGTTGAAACCCTTTTTTATGTCAATCTTACAAATTATTTTATTGCTCACTATGCAAAATAAAAAAAGGGAGATTTCATTTTAATACATAACATACAACATTTTTGAACAGCGGAGAGTCTAAAGGAAAATATTATTATTATTTATTGTTAATTTACATATACATACAAGTAATTAATTCTTAAAGTAAGTGTCTAAACCAGGTAGAACAATACTCTTTAGCTTTCTACAAAGGGGATCAGATACACTTGTCACTCAAAACCTCTCAAACTAAATGATAATTTCTTTGTTTCGGCTTTCTTTTCACTACCATTTTTGCCCCAACATCTTTATTGAGAGTTTGGAGAGATATTTATCTATGGATGGGAAATATTGTGAAATATTACTTTTGGTGCTTTACCAGCTCGTTTTCTTTTCTTTTTTTTGCGTTTTCTTGTTTTTTATGAGTCTATTATGTGTATGCCTTCTTTGGCTGTTTTTTTTTATTATTTCCTTTTACTTTCCTTTTTACTTGCTTTTTGGTTTCAGGCGATGCTACGCCGGCAGGGGCGTATAGCTACTTCCGTTATTTTGCCACTTCTTTTTTATTTGTTTTGTGCTTTTGTCTGTTTTTTTTTTGTGTCCCTAATATTTCCCACTATATATTATATTATTCACCTTAATTCGCTTGTTGTTGTCTTCTGGTCTTCCTCCTCTCCTCCTTTAACTTTGCTTTATTTGTTAGTTATCCCTTTATCGCATTGTTTCGTCTTTCATTTTCAATGTTTGTTCGCTGTTGTTGTGTGGGTGAGGTTGTGTGTGTGTGTGAGTGTTAGTGTATGTGTGAGCACCGGAATCCGGTTTAAAAGGAAAGTAACACTATTTCTTCTCTATTTTTTTTCGGTTGCTGTTGCTTTTGCTGTTGTTATTGGTAATAATAACAAATTCACATACACGCACGCACTGGAAAAAAAAAAACGGGACTCGTAAACGTAATTGTAAGTGTAACGGTAACTGTTGTAATTGTTGTTGCTGTGGCTATTATCGGATATTAAAATTACTGTTGGTGACGCTGTTCATTCATGCCTTTGTTGTTATTGTTGTTTTTCGTTTCATTTGTTATTTAAATATACTTTGTTATATATTTGTGTAGTTGTTGTTGTTATTATATTATTATTATTTTTCGCTTTCGAAGGTTTAGCTCTTCTGCGCTCGCTACGTCAGCCATGGGTGTAAACACAATACAGACTGAAACAGAAACCGACCGAGAACTGAAACGAAACGATTCGAAACGGAATCTTCAGAGCGTCGCAGTCGCAGTCGCCGCGGGCAGCGGCGCCGGCAGCGAAAGCGACGAATTAACTCGACCACAATTTTTCCCGTTCTAAAGGAGAGCAAGAAGAGCGAAGAGAGTAGCCGAAAAACCGGAGGCAGAGCAGAACACCCGATCTCTTCGCTCCCAGATCCCGTTACCAAGCCACGTTTGAGAAATAGCCACAGAGAGATACAGTAAAACCTCATAAGCGGCCGCCATTTCAAGCTATGGTTAAAAACAGCTAAAGTAATAAGACATTTACATTTTAATAAAAAATTTTAACCTTTCCTAAGACCGTCCTTAGACAAAATAACTTCAGGTTTTCTGGCCATAATAAAAAAAAACCTGCCGATCTGCATTGCCAAATTAAAAAATTGGTAACACTCAAAAGCTGCAGAAAACTATCAAATAAATATTTTATTCTTTGTGGAGTTTACCAGTCATTCAATTTCGGTCGAATTTATTTCTGGAAACCTGTATTCGGGGATTAAAAAATGATATATAAAAAGTATAGCATACTTATTTGTGACCATTAATTGACCTATAATAAAAAATAATGACTTTAAACATTAATTTTATACATAACAGAAATATTTCCGTTTTGGAGGTTTTCTCGTACTTCTGAAAAGTGAGCAGCTTGCAAAGGGGTGTGGGTGTGGAGTGTGTGTGTGTTTGTGCGGATGTTTTTCCTTTTTTAGACCCAGATTTGCCTGTGAACAACTGTCTTTATCAGCTGAGATGGTCGATGTCAAAGTCCCTGCTCCGCTTTAGCTGCCATTGCGATTGCAATTTAGTTTTCTTGGCCATTATGAATTGACATTGTCATGTGAGTTTAATTTGGCGGCACGCGAAAGGAGCCAACAAATAATGTGAGGTGAAAAAGAGAACGAGTGTGGAAGAAAGTCATAGAGAGAGTCGGCGCTGCCTCGCCTTTTACTCGCTCTTTCTCTCTCCCTATGACTGATTTCCAATCCACTCAACTTTGTTTCACTCTCTCTCTATCTCCCTTTCTCTCTTTAGGGTGTGCTATGGCCATCTTGCTTGCACGCACCCACGAATACACGCACTAAGCAGCAGGTCTCCCACACACCCATATAGAAAATAAGCAGCGACTGCGGCAGAGAAAAAGGCAGAAAAAGAGGAAGAGAAATAGAACCGAAAGGAAGAAGCTGCCGCTGCTTCTTCATATTCTTTGAACTTTGAGCTTTGGTTATGACTTTAAGTTTTTCTTCGTTTTTTGTTTTATTTCCTTCGGTTAACTATATAGCATAATGGTGGACTAACACGCGATACGAAAATCAAAATTGAACTTTACAAGTTAATCCTTTTGCGGTTGCACACAGACACACACATCAAGAGATACTCCTTTTCGGGCATTCAAAATTTTATTTTAGAAATCTAAAAGAGAGGGAAGGAGCGGTAAAAGACAGTGGCGTTCCCAAGAGGTGAACTTTCTTGATTTGAGAAAACGGTTCTAAAGAAACTTAAGAATTACATTACTTTTGTCATGTTTTATAAGTCTTCTTAAGGCTCCCTAAATTTTTTTCACACGTTGAAGTACCAATTATTTTAAATACATGTTCTAAAATGAAGTCTTAAAACGTATGGATTTTGTTTACTTTAAGAAAAAAGAAATGGAAACGGGATGACTTTTAATTCAAACATGAAGATGTAGTTTAATAGGAGTTAGTTGCTTAAGCCTATTTTCTCTAGTAATAGTCTAAAGCTTTATTTAACAGAGGGTTCACTTTATAAAGTGAATATAATATGACACAAAAATTCCTAAGGGGGAGTTTAGCCCCCGAAACCCCCTTCGGCGTGCGCCAGAGCGGGAGAGTGAGAAAAGAAAGAGAGAGCGGCTTGTCCGTGGCCTTCGGTTGGTCCTGCGCAGTGGAAAACTCCGATTTGCGTAAGGTGATGGTCTCCGCGGCCTCCCCACCCATCTGTATTTCCCGCCCCCCTCTCGTACTCCCCTGCAGACCTCGGTACTCCCCCAACATCCAGGCAGTCCCAAATGGATGCTCAATTCAAAGCTCCAGCTACGCGATTTCATTGTCATCGGCATTTGCCGCTGCTCCAGTCGTATTCGTCAATAGTCACGTTGTTCAGCTATATTTTGTGCATGCAAAGCATATACGGTAGACCCACAATAAGATGAAGCTTGCAAGGCACAGAAAAAAAATATATTGCCACTAAAATGTATAAACAAGGTATAATAATTATGGTAATTGCATAAATACATTACATGAAGTTTGTATTTCAAATTGTTGATTTACTACAATAACTTTTTTAATTTCTATTTAAATAAAGAATTTTTTTGATAAATAAAGAGGAGGGTTCTTTCATAAAATAAACGCTAAGAAATGGAAAAATATTTCATATTTAAAAAAAAATAGTTTTTGCCTAAGCTTTGAACAAGTAACACACATTGAAATCGTTATTTTCAAAAAGAGCGTTGTAAAAAATAATATTTCAAAATTCTAAAGGAAACATTTTTAATAAAATATAATCGGAATAATCACATGAAATGTTTCAAAGAAGCTTGACTGTGCGAAAACCTCACACCACCACACCAACACACTCGTACATCACACGGATACGCCTGCACTAGCACACACTTAAAAAACCCTCTCACAGATACGCGGATGCATTCTTTGGCGCTGATGAACTGACAAATGAATTGGCTTAGCAACCGATGTTTATGGCATAGCAACGCATCCCCCACATCCCCGCAATCCACCCACTTCACCTTACTTTCCAGGCCTCTTTAAGCCGTTAATTCTTCATCCGGAATCATAAGGAATCACTCAAGCCACGGAGAAATTTAAATCATACTGTCTGCGCACTTAATTCAAAGGGACATTGCATTGTCCTGTTTCGCTGATCCACTTCGGAGCGGACCCTTTTCAAATAATACTTATAAACTGCAAAAAATCAGAAGCTCAAATCTACGTTTCTCAATATAATCACATATTTGCATGCTATAATTCACATTGGGGATATCTATTTCATGAATAAGGAAAAAAGAAGCAAATTTCGGCAAGCCGAAGTTTATATACCCTAGCAGCTATTGCAAAAGTTAAATATTTTTTAAAACTTATAAATTTCGATTTTTATGCGTATATTTTATGTGAAAATTTAATGAAATAATTAAGGCTAAGTATATACATAAAACAAAATTAATTACAGCTTTCATGAATATTCGCAGTGCACATAAGCGGCTTTTCTTGCCAGAGCAAACAATCAACAACTTGAGCTTGGAATCCCTTACGTGGAAATCTAGAGGGGCCAACCACTTGATTCATGCGGTACTGCAAAGCCGTCTTAAAGTACCACTCATTTAAATAAATTAATGCATTTTGTGCAACACCCAAGCAATTGTCTCGAGTGTCCATCAGTTGAGGACTAAATTAACGTGCACATAGGACATCGCACCTAAATCCACACGTCTCCGAAACTCCAGGAACCCCACCGTATGACAATCCCGCCCCCATTTTGCACAATCGTCGACCCAGATATCAAATGGAAATGTCAACGCAAACGACAGATAGTCAAAATGTTGTCATGTCGGATTTTGAATAATTCATTGAAATGAAAACTTTATGCATTTGTCAGCCATTTGCCATTCCAGCCCCTCTCGCCCTGCACTTTTACTTTTCCAATGTGGGGATTGCGTTCGACGATGGTCAGGATTGGAGCCGTCTTCGACGGTGGCTTATTCCTTGATTGTCTCCTCGTAAATACGAGTGCCACTGCAAGCTGACTCACAAAAATCCTGGATTTGGTAATGGGAATCCAGAAATCTTGGCAAAATGTTAACTATTTAATAGTATTTCTGTGTTTTCTGGGTTTCAGTTCGATAGTTGGCTGGTCGCAAAATCATGCATTTCTTCCTGAAACAAGTTATTTTTATTATCTTTAGAATTTCTTAATTTCACATTTAAGGGGGTTGTTAAATTTGTAAAGTTTCTCCAAAGGCAATCTTCATATATAATTGTCTGTTTATCAGTCGGCTGACTTTCACTTTTGTAACATTCGCAACAAGTTTTAAACTTTTTAAGTACTTTGATAAAGGCATTCCAATTGCTAAATTCAAAAACAACAATTTACTAATATTGATTTAAGCCCTTTAATCGGATTTTATTGGGTCAAGTTTGAGGGTTTCAAATGGGGAGTTTTTCCTAAGGAATACTAAATAGGGTTCATTAAACCAATTTCAGTACATAACTTGACCTGACCTCGTTCAAAATCAGTGAAAGTCATAGTATGTCTCATTGAGATGGGGCTTGTATTGGTAATTTTAAGGTCCTTAAGTCACTATTTGGAAGTCCAAAAGGATAATTAGAAGCCTCCCAAGATCGGCGGTGAGTGAATCATAGATCAACCCGGTCGCCACTGCACCTGCACAGGTGTATGCCCTCAAAGGCCGGACATCTGGTTAAGCGATTGTGCCTTGGCAAATGACTCAGAACAGCTGTACAAGCGGACTCGATGTGGCGCGACCTTTAGACGACGTCGATTTCAGACCCATTGGTCCGGTGCGGCGCGGTCTTTAGTTTACGGTCTACGGTTTACGGTTCGGGGACAGTCCGCTGAAAGTGCCTCTTGTCATATTTTATTGATGGACACTTGGGCAAATAGCGGGCATGCACTTGCAAAGATATACGGCCGAGCACATCCATCTAAACGGATATAATATATATAAAATGGATGGGAGGGGAGAACTGCAGTCGCGGTCGAAGACTATTATCATGAAATTTTAAAAAGTTTCTCGACTATTTTTTCGCCGCATAATGCCGAGGCAATAAGTTATTGCACTATTGAGGCCACCTGGCCAACGATTTTCACCGTCGCATTGAGGAACCACCTCTAAAGTCAACCCAACAACAACAACAACAACGACACACACTCAAGCACACACACAAACACGCACACACACACAGACACAGACAACGTTCACTTGGTCGATTGTGAGTCCTCGAAATGCAGACATATGGACATGAAGTTAAAAGTCGCAAAGCAAATGCCTTAAATATTTTAGATGACACCCCGTAATACCCATTGGGAATGCATATATATAATATTTATCATCATCTAAACATGCACGCATGTGTGATTACGCCCATTTGTATAGGGCATCCATACACGGTAAAGAGTAAATATATGTATAGTACATTCATCGATAATTCATGACAACGATCTGAGGCACAGTTCAATCCCGAGGGTTTTGGTTCTCTCCGTTGCTCATATGCCATTAATTACGTGGCGATTGGCATTGTTTAAACTGTGCCGGAATTGCCTGGTCAATCGGCAAGACCATATATCAATATGTGAAGAAGAATATGAAGCAGTAGCCTAGTTTATGGACTATCTTTAACCCGAAAATTGTGACCCTGAATTCTCTTTATTGCGATTCCCGCATTATAATGATGGGGACGATGATGATGATGATGATGATGCGATCGTTATTTAAGTCCAAATCGAAACCGAAACTGCTTGCGTTGTAAACAATATATCAAAGTGAAAGATACAGAAGCAGGGATCGGGCGATATGATCCGAACACTTGAGCGAACTTTATGTCTTTATGGGCGTTTTTCTTGTGTTTCGAATGCTGATGATGGAATAGCTAAATAGATGACTCGCCCTCTCCTCCCTTCCTTTTCAGAACCGCCCCCTTGTTTGCCGCCTTTGTTGATGAGCCGTTTTCCCACATTTGTTTTGTGTTATTGCTTTCATAGGCCCCACTCCGCAAATTAATATCCAGCCATAATATCTTGGCCATAAGGATGTTTTCAATTGGTCATTAGTATCTTATATTTGCAAAATATATCCAGCTTAGTTCTCTAAAAACAGTTTGTTAAAATTTAGATTAAAACTACTTCTAATAATTATAACTTTTATATAGCACTCATGTTTACATTGTTTCACTTTTGTTATTTCTTAAACATTACAAAAATCTTTTAATGGCCATAAATATTTTATCAGCTTCCGGCTATTATTTCTTTGATATGTATAGCTATTACGTAACTATACAAACGCCTGTGTGCATAACAAACTTTGAGAGTTAAACATAAAAGTTAAAGACATCTTAAAGTTTTATTTTCTTGAAACCATTGCCTTAAGTTTGCACTTTAAAAATGCAATTGATTTCAAAATCTAAACAAATTCCCAGTGGCTATATTTTCTCAGCATAAATTGTATTTTTTTTCTTTTATGAAACCACTAGCATTTGCCATTTCTGTGAAAATTTGGCCAAACCCTCGTGACTTTTTGCAGGGTACAAAAGTTTCGTTGCCCGAAACATTTTTCCCAAGAGTTCCATCGTGTGTCTGCGATTTGTTTTTGTTCTGTGCTGCAGATGCTTTGGTTGAAAATAACTTCGTATCGCGCAGAGACAACCGAAAGAGACGGAGCGAATGGAGGAAAAGAGACGGCGACAGGGAACGCGAGCGGTTTATTTATTTTTATAGTTTGGACTCTGAGGCAAAACGGACACGTGGAAGCCGCCGACGAAATGGCAAATGGAAATGGCATACAAATGGCCAGCAGATAAGATAGGTACGTCATAGTTTCGTGGCAGCACTGAGGAAAAGGCCTACGTTTAAAATCAAACTATAATCCATAGTTTGAGATTCGCAAGTGAAAATTTTCTGGCAAACAAATTAATCCTTCAGGCCAACATGTCGTATACGCAATTTGCGGTCCTACTTTAATGACAATGCAATAAAACGCATACGACATGTAATCCATTAAGAAGTTTTATACAGCATACTTTAAGCCCATTTATAAAAGATTTGAAGTTTTACAGAGGAGGAAATTAATTTATTTAAGAGTTTGATATACAAAAGTGTAATGTTTTAATATTATTAAACCACCCCAAAAAACATGTTTACTTAATTTATATAAATTTTAATTACTTTATATTTTTAGCCGTTCCTTTTAACATTAAGATTTGAATTTAATTATGGGAATACGATAAAATCTGATAGTCTCAGTTAATTTTCATTTATTTATGTTATTTCAATCTTATTTCTTTATTTATCAGCTTTTTTATTTGTTATATATATGTATTTGCAGTGGTTTCTTCCAATATTATGCTTTGAACTTAGTTATGGAATATAATACAATTTTGAGCTATCAGTAACTTAGAAGATCTTTATACCTCACTTTTAATAAATTTAATCGCTGGTTATATATTTTCACTGTTTCTACACATTATTTTGCCTTGAATTTAGATTTAGATCAAAACACAATTTCAAGATATTGGTTAGGGCTTTCTACCTAACTATATATTAATTTAATCAAACTTTGACCTAAGACGATTGTTATTTTGCCAGCAATTTTCTATGAATATTCAGATTCAGACAAAGCCCTGCCAATTTGTTTGAGTGCAGTCTTACCAGAATGGGCCGCTCGTTGGCGTAGGACAGCTTGCGTGTGTTGCGCAGCGTTTCCAGCCAGAGGGAGTTCCTGCGGGCGGCACTCGTGGCGCCACCGACGCTGCCCGTTCGCGTCATTAGAGCGGCGGCCGCGTTCACCGGTTGCGACATTTGTCGCATCTGCGGCGGTATCTGTGTCGACGTCATCAGCACCGTCAGCGACGGCGACCGCGAAGGGGTGGGCGAGGGGGAGGGAGAGGCGGACGCCGAGGGTGATGGGGTTGATGACGTTGACACCACCACCGACGTGGGCGGTGGCAAAGGAGGCGTGGCCTGGCATTTCTGGTAGAGAGCGCCCTGATTACAATCGTTATCCATGCAGGAGGCCGGCGACATGCTCTGCTCCTCCAAGCGGTTTTTAAATTAGATCCCCGAAGATCCAAAAATATGTTTTAGGTTTCCAAAATGACCTATCTAGAAATGGTTGGCTTTTATTTATTACTTAACATGTTTTGCTTTGGAAACATCTTTTTAAAAAACACCAAATATGCTAAACGTGTGAATAGAGTTTCAATATCATATTTTCACAACCACACTTGTTTTGTTTCTTTGCATCGATTATATTCCAGAGTTTGAACCTTTATTAAGACTCGAAAATATTCCAACAGTGGAATGTTTTCTTTATAATCTCACTGTTTTTGTTTTCTTAATTGTTCGCAAATCTTTTTGCTTTTCGGAAAATTACAAGTACATACAAACATGTTGTGTTAATTATTGTTAAAAGATTTTCAAGCAAAACAAGTAAATTGTTTATTTTAATTGGCAATTCTCAATTCTGGCCGGTTACAGTTTAACACCGCATTGTTTAAACAATGATTTATTTGTTTTCTTCCTGGAATTAATTTTATGTTACAAATTTCATGGTACACTTGTTTTTCGGAAAGAAAACGCTCATTGTCAACACACACGCACACAGAAAAAAAAAAAGGATTTTCTTCACAAAATAATCGACGAACCGCAACGGACGAATAACCGATGAGTTTTGATTTGAATTTAATTTGATTTGGGAATTATTTCTGGCCACCAGTATTTCGACTTTCGACTGCGTAATTGTCCAGAATGTAAACACAATGGGGAAGCAGACACAATTCAGCATTTCCACAAGCCGTTCACGTCCATTATTGACCGATCCGATCTGCAAGCGATCTGGAAAATGAGCGACAAAGAGCGAGGTCCGGCGATCGGGATCGAGATCGAGATCGAGATCTACATCTACATCTAGATCTAGATCGAGAGCGATCCCTTCCGACGACGCCACACAAATGGCCAGCCCACCAAAAGTTTTATTTATATTCCAATCTGGTGTGCTCCTGCCTCTTTTTTCGTTCTTTTCTATTTGGTTCCGCCAATCTAGCGAAACATGGGAGAACATACGTACATTTTAGTACGGACTTCGAGATACTCTGTATTGACAATTCAATTTATTAATTAGTTTAGTGTAAGTTGAACTCAAGAAACGCTTTTTCTAGGTATAGATTTAAATAACTTTTTAAAAGTTATAAAACCGTAAAAAATAAACCAGAGATGTGAAAGCCCAAAACCTGGTGTATTTTGAAGCCCATAATCTGAATCCAAAGTATGAACCCCCCATTTGTAATATTAAGACACACAATATACCCTTTTAGGGATAGTACCGATTATAGAGAACAACTTCTTTGGTTGGATCTTGTGGAACGGATCGCAATTGGAAGTGGAATTCAGTGGACAAAAAGCAGCAGGTGGATTGGCCAAATGAGAGCAACTATTTTAGAGAGCGATGAGAGAAACATCCTCTTGGGGAAAAAAGGGAGAAGGTGAGGGGGGAAACACCTGATCGCGTCGACGTCATGGAAATGAAAATGTTGCAGCTTTTAGTGAGGGAAATAATATTAAATGCTTCCGCTCGGCACATAATTGTTGCCCGTCAAACACAACAAAAAGACAAATGCTAAACTTTACGAGTACCCTATACAACTTTATTACTCTCAGAAGTCCATAATCATTTAGAGCAATTAAGATATAAATACCAAATGGGTTTTTGATCATTATTCTCTATATATGCTGAGTCGTTTTTGATTTAATAAAGGAAACAAGTAATATTTATAAATGTAAATTTAAGATATTGGTTAAAACATTTGTATAAGGTAATAAGTTCTTTTTTCCCAAAAAATTCAATAGTGTACCACATATTTCCGAATTAATAGTACAAGTTTAAAAATGTTTTTCATTTTGTATAACCATAGAATATAGATATAGGGATCCCCCAAAAGTTTGACTCAGTACAACAAAAACAAAACGGTGCTCTTTGTTTTCATCACAAATAACGACAGTCAGTGCCAAAGAAATTGAAATCAACTACATCTTACCTGTGGCGAAAAGTCATCGTTAATTATTATACGTAAACTAATTAGGGGTAATACATTATCTACGGATCTAAATTCAAAAACGGATGCAAAAGCAAACGGGATGCTGAAGCGGTTTTGGAAGTGAATGCGAGATTATGGGATGCGAAAGTTCAAACTTGAGCTACAAAGCGGCCAAAATGCTCAAAACGGGTTCAAAACGGATAATTTTGAGTTTTGTTTAATGTTATTTTTTGATTTTTGTGAGATTTCTAGGGGAGATTGAATATGAACATTGACGCAGTGCAGACTAGGAAGAAACGATAGCCAAACGCAAGCCGATTGCACAGGGGCATTTATCATTTCGCAGCATAATGCATTATGTTATCGATAACAAGCTACTTGACCGCTGGGAGGCGGGAAGGTCATTGCGGTGCCATTGGAAATTAACTTTGGTTTTTTATTTGCTTTTTTGGTTTTTTTTTGGAACTTTGGTTTTTGTTTTTTTTTTTTTGGAATTTTGGAACTACTTTGGTTCATTCTAAATATTTATGTACACAATAAATAAATTAGTTTATTTCGGCAAATGGGTTTTGTTTTGTGATTTTTGCATTGTTTTACTTGTTAAATACCATTTTGGAGCATTGGAGCGTTTCGTTAGTGGCCTCGGTGAAGGCTCTTCGAAGGCGCAACTTTCGGCTTTCGGACAAGGTGCGAGGCATTAGAAGAACGCCCTGAAGAGATTGCGAGAGTTGATGCGACAGCGATTAGTACAGATTTGTATAGTTAGATTAGTTAGTTGCTAAGCTACTTTCGGGAATTCCAATGGGTTTTTTTTTTGGTTTTCTGGGCAAGAGCTTAAACTTAGGATCTGGATCTGGCTGGATAGTAGCGGTTAAAATACGTAGAAATCACTCTTACGAGTACAGTGCGTTGCGAAAGTGAAAGGCATCATGTGTCAGGGTTTCCCGTTTATTAAACTTTTTTTTTTTCAGATTTTATGTACTTCGGAAAAACTAATTTAATAAAGTTATAAACTTGTTTTTGCCTTTTAGTTAAATCATTTAAGTAAAAGTCATAGTAATTATTGAAATTGTTCAATTGCATAGTTAGCTATTTAATAAAATATAATATGTGCCACTACCTTATAATTCGATTGATTTTGAATTACTTTAAAATTTACCAGGCAGCTTCATTTAATTGAAGTATTTATTGTTTATCAATTTAAGGATATTTTTGTACCCTCCTTGCACTTGCAAAACGCACTGCACATATATATGTATACAAGAATGAGGATATTTTAGAATACAGTCCAAACTACATAGATACTATAGACAGGAACTTAAGCGCTAGATAGTATTATTACTTACTAGAGGATGTTCGATTACAAAGATATATATTTATATTAAGGATAGTTATAAAATAATGTATGTATATATATGATGAATAATGGCGGGATACCCTGCATCTAAAAGTTTAATATGCGAATTGAGTGTTATGCTTAAAATTGTCAAACATGGTACAATATGATATGATATGATTTGATATGATATGCCTGATAGGTAATGACGGGCTTTTTCGACACGTGTAATCCTAAGGGACTGCCGGGTATATTTTATATGGCGAAGGGGAAAGTTCATTGCATGTTGCATAATTAAATAGCGAGCTTTTAAACAATACAAACAACATAGGTCAACGAATGTGGAAAGCGGAAAACCGAAGACAATTGAAAACTTTAAATATGTTGAAGCTTTCGCCATTAGACCCCATGCAGGAAAAGCTCCGCAAAAGCTCTTTTGAAAGCGAGGGGGTTATGTGAAAAAAGGCATCCGCAGGGGAATTGCATATACAAATTGTTTGTTGTCTTTTACATTCGTGTTAAATGTGGCTTGAAAGCTTTTGGCCCATTTGCATGGAAAGCCGTTAAATGTTGGGGATTTAGTTTACCGCCACTCTACTCATTAACCATTACTTTGCTGTCTTAACCGCTAGTTTTTTGAAAACGAAAAGCTTTCGCTGTGCCCCGAAGCTGTCATAAATGTTTTACCGCCACCCATTCCCTTCTGCGTTTGGAGGACTTCCTATCCCCCTGACTATTGCCGACGAAAGTGTATGACAGCGAACCCAACGCAATTATCTATAAAAACTGAAAAAAAAAACAACAAAAAAATAAAATATCAAGAAATGCGGGAGTCCTCGGAGGGGAAAATAGAAAAACGCGACGGCAAATGTCAAAGAGTGAAAACATTCATCAATCATGGTAAGGTCACTGCCGGCATGAAGGAAGAAGCGATATCATTTTTTTCCCATCTATATTTATATATTTCTTTCTCATTTTTCCTTTTTTTTTCGAGATATTTATGGACGGCAAAAGTTCAGACACGTTGGGCGTAAATTGATATTAATTATAAAGGAGAGATGAAAGATATAGATGGAACGACTAGAAATTGTATTTTTCGTAGCACTTAACAATTCAATTGCCACATGAATAATCAATTTTCAGACTGCAGGAAAGAAATGTCTTAATTGCGTTTGTTGGATTCTCATCATTAAATGGTAAAATGGTAAAATGCTAAATGGTAAATGGTAAATGGTAAATGCTCTTAGGCCCACCTACTAGGACCCCCATTTTCATTTTCCATTTTCGTTCAAATAGCGTGTAAACAAAATTTTTAATTATGCCCACCGAAAGTAATGCAAAAGAAAGACTGAGAAAAAAAAAAGCAAATGTTTAGAGGCAACCAAATGCGATTGAAGGTGGCCAAGCGGGCAAACGAACAAAATAATTGTTCAACCAACGCCGCGTATGAGCAATATTGATTTTCACTAATTGGATTTTAGCGCGCGAAAAACGTTAAATGACCAAATGTAGAAGACAGCGGAGATTGGTGAAAAAGAAATAAATTCAACGAAAACAAACCGAAAGAAAAACAGCAACAAAGTAAGCAAATCGCAATTCGCCAGCGTTTTATGATTATTAGAAAACATCTATGGCATAAATAAAGAAATCCGAACTGAACATAAAAAAAACATCTTGGAGGGATTTTCGTGTGTTTATGAAGATGAGTTATTGGCATTGAATTTGGCGGTGAGTATTTCATATGAGAGAGTTTAACAACTAGGAAATAACATTGGATACTTTTAATAGTTTCTATAAGTGAGACATCAAAATTATGGCGATATTTTTTGATAATATATATGAATGACACAAAACGAAGAAGTCTTCTAGCCGAAATGTCTTAAAAACACAATTAATAATAAACCCCTTTTTAAAAAATGTTAACCATTTTGGTCACTCTATCAGCAATCTTTATAAGGCTGGTCACTTTAAGTTTACTCGTTCGCTTTACTTTTCCAAGCAATAGGTTTTTCCTGTCTTTCTGAACTTGAATATCCTTTAACGCAATTATATATTTAGAGTAACGAAAGATCTGGGAATTGTTTATATGAACACAGAACATCGAGTGCGATAGTGGCTACATAACATCCAATTTACAGGTATATACTTATGTATAGAGAAGGGATATGCTGAATTAATATACTATATATGATACATAGAGGTCTGTGTACACACCGAGCGCTAAGGGTACTCCTGGGTGGCGTCCACTCGGACATTTATGAGCTGGGCGATTGCAGATGGCTTATGTACATGAATTATGTACAGGGGGGTCATGGCAATGTAAGCACTTGGAAAAAAAATACTATTTGAAATCAAAAAAGCACTTACGATTTTTACTGAAATTTACTAAACAAATTTTAAATTTAATGAATTGATAACTATTTTTTCTTTTAAGTAGTTTAAATTAAGAAATTTAGTTACTTATAAGCATGGTCACACTTTCAAAGTGTTTAAGAGCTGGTCTCTCTAAAATAGAACATTTTCTATAGCATTTCACATTTGTTTTTACAAAATTTAAAATTGTTTATAGACATATTGATAGTCTATCTATACTATCTTAAATCGTATACAATTTTTTTTTAGTTCAATATTTAGTGGAGTCAGAAGTGTCTTTTGTCAAAGAGAAGTGATTTTCTGATTTTTTTCCAAGTGTGGGTGGCTAAGTTTGCCTCCCCCCTTTAAAACAAAAAATGTATATATGAAAAGGGGGGGTGGTCGGGTGACCTGGGTAGAGGGGCTTTAATATTGTATTTTCCATTGGGTCTACCAACTGATTCTCACCTGCTTAAAGGGCCGCATTCCTCCATTGATCCGCAGGGAGTCGGCTGCAATCCCAGCGATTCCATCGCCGGAACTTTCGCGCAATTGCTTCAGCGAGACATTGGGAACCGTATGCGAATGGGAGTGGGCGTGGCCGACGCAGGCAGAATGCGGTCCGCAGCAAATCGCCGTACTGCTCGATTCCGGCTGCGAACTTTGCCGTATTATCCGTGATCCATTTGTGGGCGATGAGGTGATTAGAACGGGCGGCACTTGCTGCTGTTGCTGCTGCTGCTGCAGATGTTGCTGCTGTGCCAGGTGTTGTTGTTGCAATTGATAGTGTTGCTGCTGTTGCAGGTGATGGTATTGCTGCTGCTGCTGCTGTTGCTGTTGCGGCAGGGCCGAATTCGATATGCAAATGGCCATGGAGCCGCTGAGATTGCCCTGCTGGAAGGCACTTTTCACGCTGTCGCGGGAGGCGGAGCGATCGATCAGCGTGGTGGGCGTGGTGGAAGCACGTCGACTGCAATTGCGGCACGCCCTGCAGCGACTGGGCACGCTGGGCGGTATGCTCGAGGCCAGGTTCTGATATGACGAGGTGCCCAAATTGGGGTGACTAACACCCGGACTGGAGCTGTGGCTATGGCTATCGCCGGGCTTTAGGCTTAAATTCATAATTGATATGGTCGGTTGTTGTTGCTGTTGCTGTTGCTGTAGCTGTTGCTGTTGTTGGTTACTACTTGTTCCCTGACTGTGGCTGTCTTGGTCCTCTTCGTGTACTTCAATGTCAGGCACTATGCTGCTGCGGACCAGACCCTGCTCCACATCCTCCTCGTGGCCAGTTCCGCCCCCTCGCATGCTCTCCTCGGAGCCCATCCTCGCATGCTGCGACTGCTGCGGACTGGTCAAGTAGGTGGAAGTGCGATCCTGCCGCATCAGCGTCGGCTTGGAAGCCCCAGCTCCGGCCGCGGAGTTCGAACCCGCCGACGCCGATCCGCCCCCGGAGCCCGATCCCGACGAGGTGGTGGACGCCCCCGTCGTTGGGCCATTTGTGGAGCTACTCTTCACCTGGCGCAGCAGAGCCGTCCGACCGCCTCCTTTCGAGGGATTCGAACTGCTCACCAGCAGCGAGTCCGTCTCCTCGGAACTCACGTAGCCTGAGTTGGTGGTGTCGTTTAGCTTTTGAATTGACATCTATAATGACAAAAAAAAAAACAAAACACGTTTAAATTCTCTTCCAAAAGCAAAAAACAATAAGTAAAATCAGACTTGGATTATTGTAAGCCAAACTTGAAATTTGATGGTAGTAATTTATATTTATATTTAACTTTATGTATTTACTATTCTAGTGCCATTGGCCATTTATGCTGCTTAAAAAATATTACTAAAATACAATCCTTTCTTTGAAAAACAAAGCAGCATATACTACAAAAGGAATAACAAATAATTTGGTCTTTAGAATTTGGTCCGTTAAGTTAAGTCAAGTTAAAATGGTTGATAGCCACAAAAAACAAAAAACGCACAAGAATATATAAAAAAAATAAACAAAGAAAATTTAAGAAAATTTCGCATACATAAACTACATAAGATTACAAATGCTGCAGGCTTTAAATAGTTTAAGCTTTAATAAAAAACACATAAAAAACCAAACACAAATATCATTTTAAATGATATGATGGCTTTTGCGACTTTTCAATGGTTTCCATTAGTTTTTATTAGCTCGTAGTTCGGGTTAGTTAGTTAAAATAATAATATTTAAAAATTGTCAATCCTCTTAAAGGCAAACATTGCGTATTAGCAATTTTACTAACATTGCGTATGCGTGTTAAATTTAAAAACATTTAAAACCAATGAAAACTCCTCTGGGAAATGAAAAATCAAATCATTTATAACCAACTTAAAGCTACGGTAAAAGAAATTACAAGTCATATAGTCGAAAAGAAATCGAAAGAATCAGGGCATGTGAAGTGAGAGCAAGAAAAAGAGACAAAAAGAACGGCTTAAAAGGCCATAAAGAAAATGGAAAATGAAATAAATGACGGGTTCGAAAGCTATGGCCGAGCTTTCCGGTAAAACTATTTGCCAGAAGTTGGACGTTGGTGACAAAGAACTGATAAGCCACAAAAGCTTCAAAGCCAGCGCACACACATGTGCCACGGAAAAGCGGGAAAAGCGGGAAATGCGGGAAAGCTCGTTGACCGCAAGTCACCTATGTGAAAATAGAAAGGGAAGGGCAAAGAAAAAAAACTTAAAAAAAATTTCAAACAACTCTCAAGAATGTAACAAATGAAAATCAATAATTCAGCTATAAAAACAAACGAGAATTTTAAATTATGCAGGCACAGTTATGCAGAGGTTCGTTGGTTCAAAGCAGAGATGCATGAAAAAACACACAAAATAATTTTGTTTTAAATATTTTGATTTTTAAGTAGTGTGAATTTGACTTTACTTTTATTAACCAATTTGATCCAAAATATAAGTTTAACAAATTTTAACTAAAAGTGTAATACATCATTTAAATTTTAAAAATATGGCTTTTAATTAAAAGATTTAAGAATTCCAATTTAAGTTTGTAAAATGTTTTTGCTGTTCTGAACACTTGAAGTCTTCATGATTTTGCGTATATTATTTAATAAATATGAAGTTGCCCAAACTAATTCCACTTGGGATTTTCTCACAGTGTAAAGGACAAAAGGACATTTCGGAGTGCTGGACGAAAAATGTGAAAATTTGAACACCTGCAGAGCACTGAGTTTTGCTGGATGACTGGCTGGCATGGCCATGTACATCCATATATATCCCCGACATTGTATGGCCCACATGTGCAAGAACATATCGTACACCAAATATATATGAATCTATTATACGTTTGCATGTCGAGCGTGCCGCTAATAATAGTTGGGGCCCCATGGCCCGTAGACCATAGACCGTATCAGAGGAGTCCGTGCCAGGCAGAATGCCACAGATATAGATACGGATGAAGACAGGGGCGTACGCTGGAGTTCATCGTGGGGGGAAGAGGTCTCAATATCCCAAAAGGGGTATTTAAAAAAAAACACATTTAGTTTAATTATCTGTTATTTCGTAGGTATATGTATGTTGATTAATTTTCTAAGCAAGTATCTTAGTATAAACCTTGTATCTTTATTAATTGTGATTAAAAATTGTTGATTTTATCATTGTTAGGGATGCACCAGAAGCATTAATACAACAACAAAAAATAAAGAAGATACATATATCCATTGCTAAAAGTATACATCCATGTTTGTGAGAACATAGTCACGAGTTTTTGACTAAATAAATTGTTACCAAAAACCCTAAAAGTGCTAGCCATATTCATATCTCAACATTGTTTTAAGCATTATTATTCTGTGTATTTTATAGGTCTTGCCCTCTCCTAGAACGCCACTGTCTAAAGATACGTCCGGAGATACAAAAGGGACGGACGGAGAGAATGGGACGTGGTTTCTTGCTTCAAATTGGGTTAAAATTCTTTTTCTCTCGACGGCAAATGCAATCGCATTTTGGGGCCGCAAATGAATTCAATTGTTTATGAGCCACCCTTGATGGGAAATTCTATAAATAACGTCCATTGGCCTATTGATTGATTTGTCAGTCATTTTGGTCTAAATACAACAAAAAATTGAGAAAGCCCCCACCAAGAAGGCTGAATCAGCAGAAAATTTCATTCATAGATGAATCTGGAATTATTGATAAACATCTCGTCTTTCGATGCGCCACGCTTTAATTCGATTTCGTTCGATGAGTAGAACTGATGAAATTTTAATCGCACCATTAAAATGATTGCTTTATCGTACAGGGGCACGTACAGTGCGGCTCAGCTGTATAATTCTATTTGACTGCCAGTCGATATATTCGATAAATTGTACATTGATTTTCATCAGAATAAGAGATAGTTTATTGATCATATCCATTATTAACTAGAGCTATGGCATGCAGTTTGAAAGCTAATCAAATTGATTAATACATACGCTTCTTGTGAATGAGGAATTATGATTTTAATTTGCAAGTAATATTGTAGGTATTGCCCAAATTTCAAAGCTAATGTACATAATCGTGTAACCAATCACAAATTCCATTTCTGCCTTATATAAACACAAATCAATAACTGTCCTTTATCCCTTAATATTCAACGACCACCATAAGCTCGCCTACTTAAATTGATAATTTACTTTTCTCCTGTTCAATGGCCAATCAAATTCGATTGCTTAGCACAACAAATCACGGTAATCCCATGTTACACACTCGACAACATGGGGCATTAAGCCATCAATCGCCTTACAACCCGGGGACGCACTGTATCGCCCCCATTAAATCCTATCCAACATGCACCAATGAAACCGATGGCAAAGGGACAGAAACCCAAAAAAAAAGAAAAATAAATAAAATAAGGAGATGGCCGCGTGTGAATGTCCTCGCCGATGATCAGAGGACGAACCTCAGCTTCGAATGGACATGGGAATGGAATAAGTTAAACGGGTGTACACTGTATATATAGTATATATGCAGGTCGGGTAGCCCCAGGTGACCCAAATGTCATTCAGCACTCAGCGCTAAAACATGGCCCGCAACGCAGCTTGGCCAATAACAATAAAGGCAAGGAGACAGGAGCACAGGACCTCAAACTACAGTTTGAGTAGTGCTGTCGTTTCGGCTTTTGTTCCATCAATTGTTGCGCTTCCCTTCGAGCCTTCAATGAAGTGGAAATGCTTGTTAGTCCGCAATTAAGTGCCTATTGCAGGCCTTATTAACTGTGCCCAGATAGTGGATTATGTCTACGAGATGTTGACATTTTAAATGGTGCACTTTGTGCTCGTCCAAATACAATAAACAATTAAAACAGTGATGGGCGTATATCAATTAGATCAATAATGTGAATGATAAAAATAATAGGGGTGTACAAAAACTATTGCAAAAGTGTACCACATTATTAACAAAAAATATTTGAATTATGAAAAACTATTGATAAAAAAGGAGAAACAGAAATTTAATAATTCTTTTGTTATACATTGGGTTTACCACAATTAGTTATATAAATAAAACTGTTATGGTTTCCAAAAGTAAATTGTTGCTTGTTAATATATTGTAATACCACATCGTTAGTTGAAATCATTAATTAAAAACCTAAATATTAATTAATATATTTAAAAAAAATATATTTTGCAAAGTAACATTTTTTAGCTACAAAAATTAAATACGATTTGAGAATATAAAAGACTTTTAAAGCCAGAACAGTCTTTCAAAGTATTTGTACTCCCGACAAACTTGGTTTTCAGTCAACCTCTTTCTCAATACGAAAAAGATCCGTCAACACTGAAACAAAGGTAATACAAATAAGCAGGAGCGAGGCTGACAGGTAAATTCTATTGTGTAATGGCCGCTTCAGGTTTTCTGGTTTTCTGGTTTTCAGGCTGTGGCCATTGAGACCTGACAGCGTTGTTTAATGGCCAACGGGCGTTGGAAACCCTTCAATCCGCAGGCTTCACCTCCAGGTCCAGGTCCTGGTAACCAGTCACCACTCTTCGCCGGTCGCATGTAAAGATAAAAATTTATTGCACAACTCAAAATCAGAGGCAGAGTGCCGAGTGTCGAGCACCGAGCACCGAGTCCTTTGGCTTTTCTGTGTCGGAACAGGAGCCGGACCCTCTACATAAATTTCATTCGCACAGCGCACAATAAAAAAAAGCAAGAAAATCGTTAACTTGGCCCGGTTTTATCCTGTGCCAGGAGTCCGCCACAAAACATTATGCCACCTGGTTCCCCCCCCCTCCCCTCCCTTTCCCTTAACAAAAAAAAAAACCCCCAACTCAACAACAACGACCTCGTTGCATTTCGTCAAAAGCTATGCTGGCACATTTTTTTTTTTTGCTTTGGACAAAAACGAGCAACGAAAAACGAGTGGTAAAAATGGAGGAGCAAAAAGGATGCCACAGGCTGGCCAAAGTTAAGGGGTCATCCTCTAATTGCACGAAAGCCCTGGGATCACAAAACCTGACCCTGATAGCTATCATTCTCTCTGGAAATCTGTGTGCCTACCGTCTCTAAACTGGCTTCTAATCCCAGTTTGGCTCTTAACTTTGACTTTTGACAGCTTGAATATGGTCAAAGGTTTTAGTTTCAGTTGAACTTTGAGCAGAAGGCGGATACTAAGAGAGGATTTTGGGAATTGTCTGCTGGAAAAACAGACAGTCATTTTATATATCCATTCAAAATTGATTTTATATAAAAAAAAGTTGCACTAAAAGTGCAGTTATTCAATTTTAATTAAAATTGTTCTTTATCTTAAATATATAAGATATTATACAAAAGAAAAATATGTATTTCTTCTTGTAATATTAATAATTGAACTCTGCTTAATGGCAATCAACGGATGCATTACCTTATCAATAAGGAAACCAAGTAAACAATTATTAAAGGAGTTTACACCTGAAAAGAAACAATTTAAGAATACATTTTTGTTTAAAAAGAAAATATATGCAACCTGGCTCTTCTTTTATCATGTGAGTATTCATTTATGAATGGGAACAAGTTGCAAGACTTCCTCAAGCCAGTTAATATTTAAGCTAAGTTGTCGTTATCAATAAACCTGAAATTACATAATATGTAGCATGGCTGAGTTTACTACGAAAAGTTAACCAAATCTAATTAAATAGATAGACATCTTAGCAAATAGATTTAAGGATGTCTCTAGTGGGATATGAAAAAGTTACCTCTGCACTTTATGAGTTTACCACCCTGCCGAAGGCACAAAAGGATGTTAAGCCACTTTAGCTGTAGTCCTAGACTCTGTCCGAAACTTGAATTGATTGAAACACTTGCCCGGAGCTCCGCCATTCGCAGCTTGACAACACAATCCACTTGTCGGGAGACCAAGAAACAACAGTTGCGAGTCCTGACACTTTCGATATGGGTCTGACTTATCCTGGCCGCGGGCCAAAGCTCCATCACAAAGTGTCCAAAGAACAGGCAAACTCACAATAGATGATGGACAGCCGGTCGGAGGTAGTAAAAACAGAGAGAAAAAAAAAGAGCAAGCCAAGCCAATTTAATGCAGCCATCAACGGGGAACCCTACTTACAAACGTGTGTCAGGTTTGCTGCTATATATAGGCATTATACATTCATTAGGTTGGGGGGGTATTTTGCGTAACTCCGACGGAGGGAGAATCACTAACTGAACCGAAAGCAAAGAAATTGTTTTGACAAGAATTGACACTGCTATCCGAAAGTTGTCGGCACCTGTCAAGTTATATGCCACAGATATACCCAAATCCACATACAGTATATATATATATATATAGTACATATGCCTTCACTTATGCATACTATATAGACATCAAACACACACTCCATGCCAAAATACGAAAATCCCTACCCCCGTGGACTTCAGCTCCATATCTTGGGCATCTTGTGTGTGTAAAACAATTACACATGCCTGCGCATTTTTAATGGCCCAATGCGGGCGGGCGGTCTGAAGTCAGAATTCTGAAGTCTGGGGGCGGTACGCACTATGCTGAGTCATAAACGATTCTACCGTTTTCCACATTTTCCTTTCTAATTGAGTGCGTATATACTTAACATATGCACGAGTACAGTCATGGGGAATGCAATAAGGCAAAGAGAAGCAGACATAACTATAACTATGATAATTTGAGGAATAAAATTACGATTTCAAATATAGATTTCATTCCTTGTTTCCACTAAATGGAAATATTTCTGGTAAATATACATTTATAACCTTAAGAACTATGAGTTAAATTAAATAAATGTGTTCTTATCTAAAACCTTTGAGGTTTAAATGGCCATAATCAAAAATCCTAATGTGATCTCGCATTAAAAGTTTTAAATCGCATTGTGATGTGCATAAAAATGCGGACTAAAGTGAAATTACCCAACCAACGGCGACTAATTGTTTCGTTAGCCACTCACGCAATTGGCGATGAAATTGTGGACACACTACAAAGGTTAATTTGCACTGCTATTATCCTGTCCGCAACTGTGTGCCTTTGTGTACATGCTTACGTAGACACATTAACATTGTTGGGCAAACAACAAAAACGCTGTTTTCCTTTGCGCCAAGTCGAAGCTGTTAATACCCTTAGTAAGCCCTCCTCTCCTCCTCCTCCTCCTCCTTCTCCACCTCCCAACTCGTTGAGCTGCCAGGCTTTTGAAAAGGGTATTGGCCACAGGGAAAATCAGGGAATACGGGGAGGGGGTCTTCAGTTGGACAGACAGACGGGGAAATTGAATAAGCGAAGCGTTGGCAATATGGATATTCGGGTTCATTGCTTTGACATTGATGGGACAGGACAAGGCTAAATACACACACAAAGCGGGCAAGGCTAACGGGGAAAATGGGTGGTTGGGTGGTTGGGTGGTGTGGTTAACGAACACACTAAAAACCACAAAACTCGGTGAAAACACTCATAAACCAACACACATGGACAGACGGACCGCTGATGGACTTATGGAAATTGACTATGCAAACTGTATAAATATTTGATCAATTTTCACGTCTCCTCGCGCATTGTAAGCCACAAAAATACATTTTTTTTTTAAGTAGATGCAACCGCAACTCACACATGCAGCTATAAAGATTTTATACTATAGAAAAACTCAGGGAAAAATAAATTACTTTAAAAAAAAATGCAACAATATTTTCATACTTTTCCGGAATTTTTTTTTAAATTCCTTCATATCTTTTTGTCTTTTTTGCTTGACTGCAGTTTTTAATTTACTTTGAGTAATTTAATTTAAACTCAGTTGCTCAACACATTAAACATTTTTTGTATTGATGATTTTGATAATTACAATTAAAATTGTAAGTAAATTCCATAGATTTTTTCACCGAAAACGTTTATAAAATTTTAAATATTTCTTTTATCACTTTTGAACAGTGGTAAATACATTTTTTAAAAGATTGCAATATTTTTATATAGACGTAAAACAATAGTTCAAAAAAATACTAAGGTAGCCACATTATTTAAGGTCAAAATGTAATTTACAGTGTACACGCAAAATCAATCAACAGTAAATGGACGCGTCAAAAATCAGCAAATGTGAAATACTCACCCGCCAACCAACATCCCGCCCAATCGAGGTGAAAGGTTATAAGGGTCCTCTGGGCTCCTCAGGATTGCCACTCCCCATTTGGCCACCGCCCCCAGGACCCAGAAGTAAATGAAGCGAATAAAAAAAAAGGAGAAGAACCCAAAAGCGAAAAAGGAAAAGAAAAAGAAAAAAGGCCGCAAGCAATCGATGAATTCATTTTTAGTATTCACCGAAATTGTTCAAACAATTATCGATATGAATAAAAGACGCAAGCTTTCTCAGGCGATTTTTATGAATAGCAATCTTGAACGCCATTGAATTTTCGGCAGGGACTTATTAGAGAGCCCACAAAAAGCAGCCCTTCAAACCAAATTCTCGATATTCATGAATTCGAGTGGTGAAGTGAAAGAGACTGAATTTGGCTCAAGTGGTTTAGCTGAATTAATTATCGATAACGAGATAACGATGTGTGTTTTTCTCCAATGGCCACTTTATCAATATACAACCAAAATGAATGGCAATATTTATGGATATTTTTCAGATAAGTTATCCAAGTATCAGAAAGGCCAACTTGTTACAATAATCAATTATTGCGTCAGAAAAATGTAATATACTTTTTTTTGTAAATTTGAACCGTTTCTTCTTCTTAATAAAAAATAAACTTATTTAATATAAAATTATTCGCAGTATTTAAGATTACTAAAAATTTCATTAGTAAATAAAAACAAACAAACGTTGAAAGTACACAAAAGAGACTGTTTACGGATTTGAAAATCAACAAATACAATATTAAAATTTGAAATTTAAAAATAACACAAATCAAAGCAACCTCAATTCAGGAAAATCCGTTATAAAAGCGTGCCACATAACAATAATTGACTTTTTGAGTTCCCCGAAAAAGGCCAAGTACCTCATGAAAAACAAAATCAAAATATTAAAATATGGAACTCATTGAAAGAAAATAAAATGAAATCAGAGATGATGACTCGTCGGCTATAACCACAGACCTATATATATATATATATATATATATATACATATATATGGGTATATAGATACCCGTGCTGACGTCGAGTGAGTGAATCGTAATGAGTTTTGAAATGTACACCAGGACCGCTCTGTGTCATTACGGGACAGAATGGAAAAAAGGGGCCCCCATCACTGCCATTAGCATTCAGGAGGAGCAGGGGGGTATATATACACCTCTGCAGTGCCACATCCGACAAGAATATCAACAATATTGGACGGGATGGGTCGGTTAATTGGAGCGCATGATTGATTACAGTTTCCATTAATTACGCTCACTTTGCTCGCTTTTCTGGTCATTAACCATTCGACAGAGGACTTTAGGAAAAAGCTATCAACGCAACCGTCAGGGTAAGGACTTTTAAAATTCAAAAGATTAATCAAATAAATCAAGATTCGATCAGAGGGGGGAAAGCAGGAGAAAGGAATGCGATTTTCCATTAGCTTAACAAGGGATTACTTAAGATTCTCAGGGGACAGATATTGGAGTTCCTGTGTGGATAGATAGAAATTTTTGGGAACGCAACTAAAATCTGGTATTGGCATCGGGATCTCGGATCTATTTATGGCAAATTCCTACGTCGCAGACATATTTTACATTCAACACGATCGTTCCCAAAAGCACACAAGTGCATTCAGAAATATATCTGGGATATCTTGAACATCGCATCTTATAGAAAGCGAAAGCGGCGACATCCAGACGAAATGAGTTGCAAAAAAAATCTTAAAAAAAAGGAAGGAAAAACACAACTAAACAAAAACGAAATTTCAGGGAAAAAAGTGTAAAAATGTTTGTGTTTTCTTTTCAAAAAATTTATTTGATGTATTTTTGGATAATGGGTTGGGAAATAAACACAATTGACATTTTATTTACAATAGTAGCAGTATTATGGTGTTGTATGTATGCATGTACATCGGTTTTACGATCTTTGTTATTTACAATAAAAATAAGGAATGTCTTATTCTGGTTTCTGTGTGTATTGCTAAGCGATGGGTAATTAACAATGATTTTGATGCGAGCAACTTTCCGTTTTAGTGCCTTTCGAGACAATTAAAGAGGTGTTAACAAAATGGCTTTTGGTGGGGGGAAGTAAAAATTGTCTTAGATCAAAGGTTCTTACGATTTTAGGCCTATTTTTTAAGAGAAAATGGTGAAATTTGGTGAATTTATTAATAAAAAATTTAGTCATACAAAACATTTACAACATTTTTTAAGCCTTACACTTCCATTGATTGAGTTTTAAAATAGTTTAAAACCCTTTTTTGCTTTATTTATTTTAATTTTTTTTTGCTAGATAAAGTAAGTCGACTTACAAACCTGAGAAGCAAAAAAAAAATGGCCAATAACCATTACAAAACTTGCATTCAATTACTGTCCCAATTCCAGTAATTGTCCCCATTTCAGTTTTCAATTTCCGCTGGAAAAGTTCAGCATAAAGTTTAGTTTAAAGTTCAAGCCCCCAAATGCTCTTAAAGGTTCCCCAATACCACTAAATTATTTATTTTTAGTTATGTTTTCGGGTTTGACCACAAACTCAATTTGGCTCTTCATGAATTTTCCATGTGCGACAAAAGGGGAAAGTACGGGGACGGGGTCATTGTTTTAATGGTCCTGAAAGTCTCATATTCCGTATACGAGGACTAATCCTTATGCATTTGCATGACCGCAAGCATGCCAGTTACATACACTGTTCGTTCTCCACTGCAGAGTGCCAAACGTGTGTCATCGGTCGTATGAACAGGCCTTTTCTTCTGCTCCGGCGGTCCTGTTGGGTTCCTTTAGGTCCTTCCTTTGATTGCACAGCACTTGAAAGCTCCTGTTCTTGTTCGGCTGCGGCTTGCGGTTCCTCAGCCAACTTGGCCTAATCTGCATATACTGCACGGAAAGCAAAAATGTCAAGTATTCCGTTCTCCCTTTCCCGGAATAATAAAACTTAATAGACAGTTGTGGGGTTTGTGGTCTTCCGAAAATCTATTTGAGCCCTGGTCGGTATGCAAAGTTGGCCTAATTTTATGAACCAAAACTTTTGCTTGGGTTCTCTCCACACAATTTGGGGGAATATTTAACATAGCTACCAGGATTTTGAAATTATTTATAAGATTGTGGAAACTTTAGAGTTAATTTCACTTTCAGATTCAATAAGTCTTTAAATAAATTGGTGTTTAAAGCATCAAAAACTACAATTTAAGGAACTATATTAAGTAAAATCTAAAAGGGTTTACAAAATTTTAAAAAAGTTAGTATAAGAGTTAAGCCTAAGTCCACTCATATAATAGTAATAATAAACTAAGAGACTTTTAATGTGTTGAAATATCTATAACATGTATATAAAGGATGGTCAATAGCTCTAGACTACCCTTTAACTTGTATGTTCAAGTTTGTGAAATACAATTAGAGAAATTTTATTTTGATTTATTTTATATATTTATTTTCTAATTAGAAAGCGTGTTAAATTTTGTTTGATTTTATGTTTAGAGTATAATAATTTCAAGAGGCAAAATAAAATGATTGGAATAAATTTAACTTGAATTCAACTCGTTGTTTAATATAAGCAAAACTATTAATTTTCTCCATGCTAGACAATAGGTATATAGTTTCGATATTTAACTTCACAATTTTAAGCAGGTTTATAGTTCTTATTTGCCTTTTTTGTATCTTTAATAATTAAAAACTTTGTAATTATCCCCGGTTTTCTTATTTGGCACAATTTTTAAATTGGTTTTTTTTTTGGGAAAAACTTAAGATGACAAATTGGATTTGCCATACGTAGCTTCAATCTAAAAAAATATTTTAACAGAACTCGTTTCTCTCACATAATAAAAGCCATAAAGTTTTAATGGACTTTAAAACTTCTTCTACTTCTAACCCTTTTTTCCTTTTGCCTGCAGGATGTGTTAAGTGTGTAATTGTTACGGGCTTGGCAGGACGTTTCTTTCAGTGTGTGTGTGTGTGTGCGGGCAACTGCAGCTGTGGATTGAGGAATGTGCACGCATAACTCATTTGGCATTCCCTCTCGCTCCCTCCTGCTCCCTCCTGCTCCCTCATGCTCCCTCCTGCTCCTTCTCGCTCCTGTTTTCTACCCTTTTGTCCTTTTCTGCCGCTACTTGCACTTTGGTTACAGTTATTTGTCGTTCGTGTTGGTATGCGAAGTTTCGCATTGGTGTTCATGTGGATGTAATAGTGCAGGCGGTGTTGGTGTGTTAGTGTGTGTTAGTAAATTTACTATCTTTGCATTGTTGTTGCATTTGCGGTGGTTGTATGAAGTAACAGTGGTACCCACTTTGATATTTTGCGACGCCTTCCAGTATTGTTCGTTGTTATCGTTGTTGTTGTAATGGCTCTATTATTTAATAGCTGGTCCCGCTCGTGATATTGTTATTGTTGTTTCTTCTGCTGCTGCTGCTGTTGTTGTTGCTGTTCGTGTGATAAAATCGGCAATATTTGGCACGCGCGGTTCACAGTGTTGGTATAAAACACAAATGCAGCTGCTTTTCGTCCATATTGCCATTTATGCACATGCATGTATTCCTGTATAAGTGTGTAGGTGTGTGTCTGGTGTGTGTGTGTGTGAGAGTGTAAACGCGCGCGACAAAGACGGAAAATTCGGTGGACTTATGTATTGGGGAACTGCAATTGTTGTTGTAGTTGCTCCTCTTGTTGCTGCAGAATTTGCGTTTGCTGTCGAATTTGTTGCTGCTGCATTTTCTTTGGCATTTCCATTGGCCGCATTGGGCGCTCTTTTTTCTGCACTTTTTAAATATTTTTTTTTAAATATATATTAACTATAGAATAACAAGAAAAAAATATATATTGTTTATATATAGATGGCTTGATCTATATATATTTATGTGTACGACACCCACGACGACAACGACGAACGAAGAGCATTCAACTCCACTGCCTGTCGAATTTGAACTATTTTACGGTTTTCTTTCTTTTATTTTGATTTTTTTGATGCATCTGTGCCTGGGTATTCTGGTCCTGCTTTTTGTCCGAGGGGCAATGACAAACTTTGCGAGATTTAAGTTCTAAATGACGTTGCCATTTGACAAACTTGTAAACTTTACTTGCTGCCCTGGGATCATTTTTACTCTCTTTCTATTTCCTTTGAATTGAATCTAAGCCTCTGATTGACTATCCAGCTCTCTCTTCTTTCGCTCTCTTTTTGTCTCAAGACCTGTTTACACGATCTTAATTTTTAGCTTAAAATCTAAAACACGTATTCTTAAAGGTCCACAATTTTAAAACAAGCTCGTCACATAGATGTATATTAATTTTTACATTGGTACTGTAAAAAAATTTAATTGAATTTTATGTGTTACAAAGAAATTTGGTCTTTTTAATTTCTTAAGTACCAATGCCCAAAACAACTTAGAAGAAAACCAATGTCGTGTAAAGAGGGCTTAGCTCCTTTTTCAGTTGAGATCGAAACTGCTTTCACTTCTAAATTTATCTCATTAGGTCATTCCTTTTGAGATCTTGGCTTATATTGCTGTCTCTCTCGCTCATGTTTTTTTTTTTTTTTTTGAGATCTAAGCTTCTATCACTGTCTCATTCCTTTACTGTCTGCTGTTTTTGCTCTAGCACCTGAAGCTGCTGTTTTTTGTTGTTCTTGATTATTCCACCTTACTGCGTGTGTGAGTGTGTATGCCAGTGTATGTAGGATGTTAAAGTTTTTTTTTGGAGTGCGCGACGTAGAACTCTCAACTCAACACACAGACAGACAGACACAGCATATAACGGGATATAACGGGACGGAGGGCGTCCGTCACGCTTTCACGTTGATGTTTCCGTTAGTGTTGTTTGTGCGATACTGACTCAATTTGTTGCTCGGCACCGTGTATATAGCGTGCTTCTTCTTGCTCTCCGCTCGGCTAACGGTTGGTCGGTCGGTCGTTCGGTCGGTCGCTCTCTCCCTTCCTCCTGCTTTCCCCCTGCTTTTCCCCAGCTTTCCCTCGCTTTCTCTCTGTCGCACTTGCGGGGCGGGAAGTCGTTTAGTCCGCCCAGCGGCGGCGAAAGTTAACTGTGTCCTTAACCAAGGGGGGGAGGCAGGGGGGATGCGATAGTTTGGGTTGTCTGAGTGAAAGGATGAACTCCCAAAGGTAGGCTATTTTTAGATTCAATCTTTCATAACTCCAAGTTAGGAACTAATTTTTTAACTGAAAACTAAGAATAAGAATATCTAAATATTTTAAAACGCCAAATTAAATCAAGTGTTGTAATTTACAGCAGATAAGAAACACAGGGTGTTGTAATTTACAGCAGATAAGAAACCCAGGGTAACAAGTTTACATCGAGTTACTATTTTAGACTTGTTGATATCTTACAAACTTGCTAAGGAGAAATATTAAAAGGAAGGAAAAAAATAAAAGGAATCTTAAATTGAACACCAAATAGTTTGATTTGCTTAACCTTTTTTAAAACAGTATATGTTATGTATGTATGTATGTTTAATTTAAATATCTATCTGGAAATTAAAAGATTGCGTTCGATCGAATCAAATGCTAAAAAAAAAAACTGGGCGTACGTGTCGTATGGGTAATTTTTAGCGTAACTGTTAAAAGCTGTGGTTCTGACTCGTAAGTGTACATTACTTTTAATTTATATTAACAAACCCCTCTGCAAAGAACTCCCGACTACGCCACTGGGCCACACTTGCCATTTGTTTGCTCGAAAAAAAACAGCATACAAGTATAAAGATACTTCGTTGAGTGCAACTGATTCGGGAATAAGGGGTCGCTACTCGGATTCGAAAATGGAAACATAAATGAAGTCAGAGTTAAAGTCGGAGTCGAAGTTGAAACCACGACATCGGAGGAGCGGACTATTTACAAGAGAACTAAATACGTATAAGAAACAGACTAAATATTTCAATACAGCACGAGTAATAACATCCATTTCAAACCATAAACCAAACTTATATTTAATTAGGATATCGATTTTTTTTTTTGAGATATTTACTTAATTTAACACATTTTACGGTCTATTTAAAACGGGGAATTACGAATATTAGCCTAATTTCAGCCGGATCAACTAAAACTGAATGGAAGATTAGAACCCAACTGCCCATTTTCTTATGCTCTGGTTGAGCTGTAAGTGTCCATTAAATTCATAAGAGTGCCTTGGCACTTGTCAGTTTTACTGCCACATTTAAGTTTTCGTGAGTATGAGTATAAAAGCACCCACAGAGCACTTAACATTGACCCTAAGACTCTTAGACTTAAGGTTCAACTTTAAATGCAAATGCAAAAGATAAAAAAAACTCACATATTTTGAGCTACTATACTTTAGTTAGGTGATGTATAATTACAAAAATAAAAGTAATATTAACTATTAGCGAATTGTTTTCTTATCTTATCTTTAGTTAAAAAATGTAAATTATAATATTATTATTTTATAAATATTTTTAAACGTACCTTTTGGATACATATAACGCTTTTTTATGATAATCAAAAATTTTTGAATGTTCTTAAATTCTAACATATGTATAGTAAGTTACTTATTGAGTTTGAACTTATTGTATAATAAGAGTTATGAAGTTTTGATCCTTTCCTTGAAGGTCTGGTTTATGTATGGGCTAAAGATGCAAATTTACTGTTCTCATGCTTAGGCATTAAAGACGTCTTCTATATGTATGTATGTACATACATTTGGGTACTATATCTCTTGGAATTCCCAGTGGATCTTGGAATCGCTGCCTCTAATTCGAAGGGTTAGTGGGTCAGGTTCAGGTCCGTCCCTGTTAGTTGGTATTCATGTTTTTTCCGTTTTTGGACTCTTCGCTCTCGAACTCGGATACGGATTCGGAATGCGATTCGGGTTCGGAATCGGGGGCTCCAGAGTATCGTTGCGTCACCGGCGTTTGTTTGCCGCCACCTTTAAGGGGGGGGCGGTGGCTTGATGGGTCGGTGGGTTGGTGGGTCGATGGTTCAGTGGTTCAGTGGGTCGTCGGTGGGGCAAAAGGGCGTGCAAGAGAGGGCGGTGCACTGTTGAGGTAGCTGCGTGGTAATGGTGAATTTATGGTTCTGGGGGCGGGAAAAGATGGAAGCGAATGGTGGAATAGAGAGGGGAAAGAACGCTCCTGGCGGTGGTTGTTGATGCCTTGTTTTTGTAATTCCCATTCACATTGTATTCTCCCATTCTTCCGCATTTTCTTTGTTTTTTTTTTGCCATTTTTGTTTTTTTTTGCCGTTTTTTTGTTTTGTATGCGTTTTCGGTTACAGCTTGAAACTGGCACGAGTCAACTTTTATCGCACAATACACACTCACACATGCCACTCAACCGCACTCACACAGGCACAGCTGGGGAAGAAATTATAGAAATGGCTAATTAAATAACATAACTACCCAATAAACACATAACAATGATAAAAAATTATATATATATTATTAAAACTTATTAATAGTTATGTTTTTTGAATACATAACAGAATGCTTATCAGGTTTGAGAAAATTTTCAAAACATTTTTTGCAAAATAAGATATTTTATGACAAAATAAATTTTTTTGTTTCATACCTAATTTTGTTTTTTTTTTTTTTTCAACTACCTTAACTTAACAAGTTTAAATTATTGTTTAATGCGCTGGTCACAATTGGCTCCAATATTTTAATTAACTCTTTTTGATTTAATCTTTTGAAAAGCTTAAAATGCATAAATATTTGGCAATTTAAAAGAGCTATTTATAGGAATATAAAAACAAGAACAAATCTACAGAGTTTTGACCGCAACTGTCAATGAAAGACACACATATAGACATTGATTCGACATTTGTTTTTGCAGGCCCGCTTTTGACTTAATGTCGCGATTATTATTGCAAAAACACAACCACCAAAATAAAAAAGAAAACAACCAACATAAACTAAAATGCTTTTATATTTACCCAGGTGGGTGTGAGGTAGACATCGAAAAACTAATGCCAGAGCCAATGGGCTCTTTATTAAACCCAGAGATTCCGGGCGGCAAAAAAAGAAAAGAATAAAAGCTGACAATTTCGTTTTGAGGTTATACGATATCCCTTACCTGTTCAAACTTCATTACACACCGAAACACTAACGTCTATATATGTAGATATATGAAAGGCATATTGATTTGTGTTTAAGGGAACCAACTATTTCCCCTTGTTCCATCCATTCCCTTTGCTTAACAGCCCATTATAATCGGGGACATTTTTGTACATAATTTATAAAAAGCCTTTTGACTAAATAGTTGGCTCCGAATCAAAGTTATTCAAGCGAAATAAGTTTGGGGGTCCCTTTGCAAACAGAAACAACAAAAAATGGTTACCAAAAATAAACGAAGCAGCAAAAAGAATCAATAGGGCTTTCGGTTCTAAATTATACTAGATGACATCAAAAATTGGGATTTGAAATACATACATAGTTAAGAAATGTATTATATTAAAATGAAAGTGGGAAATAAGCAACCTTAAACCCATAATACTATTGAATTGGCTCGAACGATCTTTATGAAACATAACAAATATCTGATTATTATCTGAACTTGGTATTCTTTACGCCCAGCTCAGATTATATATTACAGGTTGTATTTCGGAAAACCTTCGGAGATACAAATGGTAACTGTCCCATCGATTAATATAAGTCCTGGTTGTCCAAAAGAAAAAAAAAAAAAAAAAAAAAGACGCGCGTTGGAAAAAAAATGCCTGATTATTGGGGCCTGGCGCAGTTACGTACCATCCGAAAATTGGAGCACATTAATCAAACCAATTAATACCAAAGGAAAAAGGTCAGCCGTGGGCTCGTGACGCAGCAACAGGAGCGAAATTATGGGACATCGATTTGGTGATTGGGGATTGAAGATTGGGAGTCCAGGGTCGGGGGTTACCCCCAGCATTAACCCTACTAATTTTCAAAATGGAAATGCCTTTATTTGGAGGTTGCTGGTGGCAGGGGGCGGTGGGCGATGGGCGATGGGCGATGGGCGGTGGGCGAAAATGATTAACGAACCAACTTGCGACAGACAGCATATAATAATTTATTGATACCAGGCACACACACACTCACACACTCTCGCACACAAAAGGACCCTCGCAGGACCTCCCGAACTCAGTAGGTGACTCCGTGGTCAAGGCTCTGTTGCCGTACAAGTTCTCCACGGACCCGACAGCTAGTTGGCTGGCTTCCTGTTGCCACTCAGAGAAAATCCAGTTGATTCTGTTCATTAGAATATCCAAATACCAGAAACAAGGTTGCTTTATTTCAATCTTTGAACTATTAATACATACACCGAAAAAAACTAAAAGTTATGTTTTGAAACGTGTGTCTTGAAAATAAACTTCAGACAGAACTAAAGTACAAGTGTTAATTAAATATTAAATAATGTAATCCCGATACTTTTTAGTTTTATTTCTATAACGTGGAGTCTAAAACTGTAGTCAAAAGGCCTTTTTGTTTTAATACTTTCGGGGTACTCAATTAATACTAATCTTATTGAGCAATTTGGCATACTCAATAGTTTAAAATTCATGTAAGTATAGTTTAGTTTCTATGACAATTTTTTATGGTTGTAGCATTATAAAATAAATATTTAGATATTATATCTAATAATTGTTCTTTAAAAATAAAAAATTTAACAATAAAATAAGAAAACAGTATTAAATGACATATAACTTAAATAGGAATAAAAATGTTATTTATATTTTACTAAACCACTTACTACTTTTGTACAAATATAAAAACAAGCCCTATGAAAAGACCCAATAACTAAATAAGATTGAATTTGCTGAATTCCGCACTACCTATAGGTAACTTATAAGTTTACATACATAATACATAAAGAAGGTCAATAAAATCGCTTATAATAATTTAAGACCTATGGTTTTCTCTGCGTGTATTACGTTTCACATGAGGGACGTCACACATACACGAGTAGTTGTAGTTGGAAAATCGGTGACCTACAAAACATTTAATCGTTGCCAACGGTCAAAAAGTTTTCGTTTGTCTTCGGTTGGTGGTTTTCCTCTTTTATGTTTTCGTTGTCGAGGGTTTGTTAGGAGCTCGATTTTCAGCATTTCGGGAGTTTTGGAAGCTCTGGGAGTAAAGTCGAAAGACACGCACGTGTGTTTTGTCCAAGGACTTGCGTACCGAAGGGCTCGAGGACATCTGCCTGCCGGCCAAAGAACCCAGCCCACTTTACCCACAGGTAAACGCGTGTTAGGAATATTTTAGTTTAGCTTTTCGATAAACAGTGTTTAATTGTAGTTGTAGTTTTTTTGCTTTTTTTGTTTTTAAATATCTTATACACAACATTTAGTCAAGAGATGAACTTAAGTGTTAGGCTTGAATTGAACGTAGAGTTAGGATATAGTACAAACTAGTTTAAGATGATGCGAGCAATCCTAAGTCACCTATCCGAGCGAGAAGAGGGTTTTCGAAGGTATTCGTATGGAGAAAATTTTAGAAAGTATGAATTTGTAGTGGTCCGTTGCCGGTGGTTTCAAGTATGAGTATAAGACACAATTCATTGCATTCTGAGGATGAGAGATCGATCAGGTTGTGGATGTGAGTGTACTATATGCGATAGGTATATCAATAAATCGAATAAACTGCTTCGTTTTTGGCACGCCCTTAAACGCCCTCACAGACTTACAGACAGACATATTTATTATAAAGCTGAACAGGTTTGAAGGAAGGGAAAGGTACACACATTTTGGAATCCTGCTATATGTAGGTATATTATACGACTCCTAAACATCGACGACCATTTTCTTGTGGATATCGGTGTTGCCCACCACCGAGCAGAATTCATCGAACGATATCTTGCCATCCTCGTCCTTGTCCGCAAAACAAATGGTCTTGTCGACGATCTGCTGCAATTGTGTGTCCTTCAGGTTGTTGCCCACCATCATTTTGAGCACCTGGAACAGTTCCCCGTTCGAGATGTAGCCATCGTTGTCCATGTCGTAAATCCGAAAGGCGAATCGCAACTTGGACAGCTTATCGCCGCGAACGCTAAACTGCGAAACTCCTTGGATGAACTCCTTGAAGTCCACCTCTCCGTTGCCATCCGCATCGAAAATATCGATCACCCGCTGAACCAAAGGATTCTGCTGCAATTCCGGCAGGGACATGAACTCATCTATGCTCAAGGCCCCGGAGTTGTCCAGATCCAACTTGCGGAACCGCTTGCCCAATCTTCGGATCTCGTCCGCATCGAAATTGGAGCACATGTCCATGGGCAGGGAGGTCTCGTTACCCATGTTGGCCTTCGATTGATTGGTTCTCTGGTCTTGATCTGTGGAAAAGGGTCATCGTTAACGGTGGCACAACTTTTTTTCTATGCAGGGAAAAAACATAACCAAATGACGGACCTCGTTATCTTTAAGAAAATATAGTGAATACATTCAAATCTGGCCTGTTTTAAGACTTTTAAAATTCTGAAAACAGTATTTTTATTCATGCAGCGTCAACAGCTTTGTGATTCAGCTTTAATTGATTTAAAACATTTTTTAAAAAATATATTTTCTTTCGAAAAAAGAACAAAATTTGTTATAATGTAATTAATTCATATTAGTTCTTTAACATAACATGATTGAGTTTTAATATTCTGGTGTTAAAATATTCTGTTCCAACAATTTGATTTGTTGTTAATTAAAAATATAAATTTATTATTTATTTATTATTGCAATGGGTTTCTGTTGATATTTTATTTTTTTTAACATATTTCTTCTCATATAGAGTTGTATTTTTTGTAACATTTAAAGTTTTAATTTGCTAAACAAATCTTGTTCATATCAATTAACCCAATTTTTGGCGATTATCATGAATTGGAATCAACTAATAGAGTTATTGGAAATCTGTATGTATTTTAAAATCCCACGAATTGGTGACCGATTTGGTAGATATTTTTTCTCTGCGTGTACAGTTCGATCTCTTACCTCAGTTTTTAGTCTCCGGATTCTGTTTCCTTCAATCTCTTAATTTTGCAACGACTGACACACTCTAAAAGAAAAGGGGGGAGTGCAAGTTATCAGCATACTTTTAATTATGGCTCAATCGTATCGATTTTCCAAATTGCCAGGGACTTTCACTTCCCGTCTCTTTTTTTTGGCTTCAACAAAGGAGTGGAATTTCGGGGAAAAGGCTGTTTTATGATCCTCTGCGATACGCAGGAAGCTTTCGTAGAGCCCATTGAAGAATTCCTAGTGTTAGCCATAGATATTTACCATAAATAAACAATAGCGTTGGTTTGTTAACTCCCAAAAGTGCTCTCTACTCGCTCGACAGCAAATACACGACTGTGGGCGAAAGAGAGAGTTTTTCACCATTAAGGAAAATGCCAGTGAGGAAAATACGAAAAGTGAGAGCTAAGAGAGCGCGCTGTCAAAGCAGACAGCTGTTGCTTTTCCACCTGTTTTTCGGGGGTTGCAAATCGTTTTCGCAGTTGTCAACGTCGTTTCCTTTTACTTTTAGGGGTTTAAAAATATTTTACCAAATTGATATAGCATACTTATCGGGTATCAAGCCTTAAAAAACAGGATATTGCGGTGGGAACATGTTAAGGCATTCATAGAGATGAACCATCGCATTAAACTAGAGTTTGCGTCATGCGATAGGCATATTGCTACGATATTTCTTTTCTAATAATTTTAAAAGACCTTAAATGTTTTGCAAGGGACACTTATTCAAAAATTTTTTATTGGAATAAATTGGATTTTATTAAATTCCAAAAGACTTACCTAACAAACTTGATACACAGTCTAAAGCAAATATTTATTTAAAGGTTTATTTTTTTTTTTACAAACAATTAGGAGCATGAAAAGGACAATAACAATTTTTTTTTGTTTTATTTTTGTTTTTAATATAGTGCAAGCCGACAAAAAAATTCTTCAATTACTTAAGTGTAATAAAACAACACATTTTGAAATCGTCTGCTGATTCGAAATAAGAAAAATGTTTTAAGTAGTTCTTCCAAAAATTCAATATTACATAGAACTTTTATAGAAATATCAACAAAATATTCATTCAATTTATGAGATTATAAATGGCACTCAATCAACAGTAGCTAACTGCCTCTTTTTTAGCACCAGATAATCCTCTTCATCTGTGCTGACATCGTAGACGTCTCGCGACTTTTCCTTCACTGGAGTCTTGTGTTTGATCTTTTTGTTGTTGTTCTCTAAATTATACATTTGTATTATTTATTAGATAAATGAAAAAAGAGGGAAATAAAAGACGTACCTTGATTAACCCGCTCCAATTCGTCTTCCGTATCGATACCCGATGAAGCCTCTGGATTCACATCCACTTTTTTGTGATCATTTTGAGCCGCATCATAGGTTTTCTTTACCTGAACGGCCTCTAGGATTTCCACATCGCTCTCGTTGGACTCGCGTCGTGAACTCGGCTTAAACGCCTCATCGCACAGCTCCTCATCGCTCTCCGGCTGGCCAAGATCTGCGGTATTTAGGGCGTATCGTCTCCAGGGGAGGTACTTCTTCAGTTCATAGCATTTCTCGATCCAACTACGGGTCACAATCTTTCCCTTGCCCTTCACTTGATTGTACTTGGGGGTGTTTTTGAAGGCGCAACTGGTTGGGTTACAATTTCGAAGTTAGCTAGTTAGTTATCAAGTAAACTACGCTGGCTTACATAAGATGAGTACATCCTGGCTCCCAATCTGCCTTATACTTGGCACCCAAAGCTGTGGCTTTCGAACGCAAGTCTGCACGATCAGGGTTCTGAAATGTTCAGAGATGAGTATTAGTTAAGCAGTTTGTTCAGTGAATCCTTAAATTTAATAAGATTCCTTGCCTGTATGCCACTGATGACCAGGAACACTCCTTTAAGCAGCTGATTAAAGGGACGATATTGAATGGGTGCGTCCTTAACCTTTTGCTTTTTGGCGGGCGTGGCAGCGCCTGCAGTAGGCGATGAATGACGCTTTTGTGCAGACGAACGAGGACTATCCCTAGCCTGCGAGGAGTCCCCGGACTTGCTTTCTTGCTTAAAAGCTGTTTTGTCCTCTTTCCTGCTTGATTTATCCTCTTTTGAATGGGATCTTTCCTCTTTTTTTAATAGATTGTTTTCTTTTACTGATAATTTTTCCTCTTTTGGGTTTGATTTATCTTTAGAGGACTTGTGTTCCTTTGAGAATGATTTCTCTTCTTTAGACAAGGATTTATCTTCTTTAGAGGAGGATTTATCTTCTTTGCTTGAGGACTTATCCAGCGAATGCCTGCTGGACTTGTTCTTCTTGCGCTCCCTCTCCTTCTCCTGCTCCAATCGGCGCCGCTCCTTGTCCGCCTCCAGATGTTTGCTCAACCGTTGCTTCTTGGCATCCCCCTCGACGACATCCTCGTCCTCGTCATCATCACCAAACAAGAGGGAAGCTCGATTACGATCCAGTGGTTTGGCATCTGAAGGAGAAGGAGACTCTGATCGTAGGGCATTGGGAACAGGTGATGGTAAGGGCGTGGGTTTGGGCGACGCAGAGGGCGATGCAGCCAGACTTGAAGCCTTGCCAGTGCTTAGTCTTCTCAAGGCATTAGCGTTTGCATCTCGAATGGCTGCTGCTGTGGAGACGGCAGTGGAAGATTGATGTTGTGCCGTCTCCTTCTTCCAGCGCTGAAATCTGTTGACCTGATTGTCGGTTTCGGAGTCCGGAGATTCCTCGCGCAGCTTAAAGGCCCCAAACTGCATCATTCCGTTGGGCAGCAGGGACTTGACCTTCGGAGGAGCAGCCACATTGGCCGGAGCTCCAACCACATGGACCTTGACAAAGGATAGCCCGTATTGGACGTGTCGATTGAAAGGTTGCGTGCAGACTATCTTCAGCAGTTTCCACTTCTCTGGCAGGACACTTTCCGCCAAGGCAGGACCACTGAAACAGCGAACCCGGTTTTGGTTACTCGAGTTCTTGCTCTCAATCGGGGTCATAAACGAACTGGACAACAGCAGCTCCCGGAAATCGTCCGTCTGGCAGCCTGTGCGACTGACCAGCACCTCTATGAAGGCAGCATGTTCGTTGCCAATATCGATGCCCGTAATTTGCTGCGGCTCCTGAAACTCTAGGATCACATAAGCCGACTTTTCACCCGGCGATTTGGTTCGCCACTTTTTGCCGGCATTCTCCTTCAGCAGATTGTCCGCCACGTGAACCTAGCAGTTGAGAAACATAACTATATATATATATATCTGCAATCTTTATGGAACCAGTACTCACCCCATCCTCACTGCTCACCTCGCGTACGCAGTTAAAAACAGCAATTGGCATTTCGCAATTTCATCAATTAAAAATTCAGACGCCGCTTATTTGGCGGGAAGTTTGTTAAGTTATTTTTGGTTTAATAATAGCTCCGATATTGCTCGAATTTTGAGGTTTAAGAATTACCACATCAACAATCTAAAATGTTTGTTTATTTGTGGTATTTTCCGGAGCAGCTGTAAACTAAGCTGTTTTTGTTTTGACGAATATTTTAAAAATAAGCCCTGTATTTGTGGACGCTAATCGCACATCACTAACAGTGCTACCAGCCAAGCTAGCTATAGCTAAATCTATCTTTTTTTGTGGCAACATTAAAAATAGCTAGTTATCGATAGTGTGAGTTTTTTCGAACCTAATTTTAAAAATATTAATATACTATTAAAGAAAATTGACAAACCTTTACGGTCAGGCTCACAATCTCAGTCATTGAAAGCTGATTTTTAATCAAATTGCAGTCACAGCTAAAAATGTGTAAATGGGTCGCCTTTTGCACGAAACAGCCAGTCGTGCAGCTGAGGCAAAGTGACAGCAAACGAAAATTTAAAAATATTTATTTTGTTGTATTTTATTGTTTAGAACAAAAGAACCCATGTTTCGGTTTTTTGATAAAAAAAAACCCGGGATATGTTAGCGGACATGTTTTTTAACCGATAGTGTAGCTTTCTCACCCAAAAGTGTTCACCAACATGGCAACGCCATTGAACAGTAAAATTAAATAACAACAAAAAGTGAAAGTTTTGATTTAATAAATTAAGATCTAGAGATGTGTAATTTTGTACGGCAGCAGTGACAAGTGGTAATAATAATTAATAAATAACATAAAAGACAATACAGTCAGTTGAGCAGCTCAATTAAGGACAATTAAATTAATTGCAATAGCTGGCCCTTGGTATATATTTATAAATATACAGTCTGTATTAATAGTTTGAAAAGTTGTCCAGTCGTGACTAGCGATGATTACAGTCACGATGAACAGAGAGCAACAATCGCCCATCCCTGATATCCCTTGTCAATGTCGCAGGCAGAGTTTCTGTTGTTTTTTGTAAATATCAACAAGATATAGAATGAGCGCGGATGCAAGAATTAAGGAGATGGCGCCATCACAGGACACCACCGTCCAGGACAAGGACGTAGATGCCACCAACTCGAATTCGCAGCCAAGTGCCAAGGATTGGGTGAATTTCTCCCAGTGGATGCATTGCTTCTGCGTGGTCACCTTCGATTTGAATCTTGGCCAGGCTCTGGAACATGTCTATCCGCCGGAGTTCATGCCCAGCGACCAGGAGGTCAGCAACATCTGCTACATGGCCTTTCCGGACTCCAATTCTGGCTGCATGGGCGACACCAAGTTTCACATGCGATTGCGCTGCACATCGCGGCGGGAATCCTTGCCAGCCTACAATGCGGAATGTTCACCGGCCCTGCGCCAGGATGGCTCCCACTATTGGGGCTTCGTCTACTTCCGGCAGAAGCGGGATGCCAATCTGCCGCGTGGTTACTTCCAGAAGAGCTTCATCATCATCACACGGCTGCCGTTCTTTAATCTGTACTACGACATACTCTCCCAGTTGGCACCTCGCTACTTTGAGGAGGGAACCGAGGTCCTACGACTGGCCAGTGAGCAAATCAATCGCCAATGGCCCGGCCTGAGGGTGGGTAATACCCTCCAGCTTCCCCTGCTCGAGTGTAGCTACCAAATCAGCATACCGCGCACCAGTAGCAGCAGGAAATCCGCTGCAGAGGGCACAGCCAGCTCTGGGGAATCTTCACCAGCCTTGGTTGCCTGTCCAGCGGCCAAGGTGCTCACCTCCGTCAACGAAATCGAGCTCTTCCGCTCCCTGGACTTTGTCATGGAGCAATTATATACGCTGTGGGAGCTAGTGATCACCGGCGAGCCCGTTGTGGTGGTGGGCACCTCACCCGCCGACTGCTCACACATGGTTCAGACCCTCCTGGCATTGATTGCTCCCTTGGAGTACTGCGCGGAGGCCCGTCCCTACTTCACCATCCACGACAGTGAGTTCCGGGAGTTCACGCAGGAGTGCACCAGCAAGACGACCCTGCCCGCCTGCATTTTGGGCGTGACTAATCCGTTCTTTGTCAAGCTGCTCAAGGATTGGCCGCACATGCTACGGCTGGTGGACAACCAGGTGAGAAGAACATATATATTTATTAAAGGCACATATGTACTACATATCTCTATCTCCATCTCGCTCATTTTCAGAAGAACATGCAGCAGCAACAGCACTTGCTAATGAGCCAAAAACATGCGAGGAACATTGCCTCGGCCACCTCTTTCTCCAGCTCAACGGAATTTGTTGGAAGATCCATAAAAGCCAGCACTGGATTGAACGGCAGCTCCAACAATGGCTCGGGCGATGCCTCATCCTCGGGACTGCACAGCAAATACAGGCCCTATCTGAAAAAGGACAAGGCCCTGATCAAGAAGGTGCTGCTGGGCATGAAAACCAAGCGGCCGGAGCACGTGCAAACCGCTCTGATACGTCGCCACCTGCTTGAGTTAACCCAGAGCTTTATGATACCACTGGAGCGGTACATGGCGTCGCTGATGCCGCTGCAAAAGGACATCAGTCCGTTCAAGTCGGCCCCGAATGCGAGCAGCTTTAAGCTGGACGACTTTCTGGCCACGCTGGAAACAGCCGGACCGCAGCTGACCTCCCCGCTCAAAGGGGACTGGAAGGGTCTGTACAGACGCTTCTTTCGATCGCCCAATTTCCGCGGATGGTACGAGGCCCGGCATCGGGAGCTGCAACTCACGCTCCAGGATCTCCAGCTGCAGGCGCTGTCGGAGGCGAACCTGGAGCACTGGGCACACGACAAGCAGGAGGTGGAGATCATCGACATGATACTCAAGCTCAAGCAGAAACTGAATCTCTATGGGGAGAAGGCCACGCAGCTGGAGGGGATCAATGGCACCCAGCAGCAGATACGCGCGCAAATCGAGTGCATGAAAGGCCTGCTGCCGCCCGATCTCAAGAATGTGGTGAATCTCTGATCCTAGCCGCAGATGCCTAGCTAAATCTTGTACTCCTCTCTTATCGGCTGCTCCCTTTCCGCCCAAGGATTCCCGTCTGACTGTTATCCTTTGTAGTAGTTGTGTGCCTGCCTGCGATGAGTGTGTTTTTGCGATCCTTGGGAGGGGGTGCTCTTTATCATTGTATATAAGTTTTATGCGGAGATTAGTCGATGTATTCGTGTCTAGTTTAATTGTAAAATAATCGAAAGCAAGCAAAGAGAAAACGGAACGATGAATGTTAGTCCAAGCCAAGTATTAATTGTAATCGATGCGATATATTCGTTTCATATTTCCACATCTATTCGAAACGTTTAAAACTTCATAGATCCCCAAAACAATGCTCATGTCTTTGACTGTCTCAAATAAGAAAACGTTACCTTTAAAATGGTTCAACCTATTCAAAATACACGAATTTGTGCAGCTAAATTTTACAATTACCTCGTTTGAGTTCATAAAGTTAAGAGTTGGAATCGCAAAATTGTTTGATTTGTTGATTGTACAAGTAGAAAACCTTTCAATTAAAACCAAAACTTGTGAGCTAAGCCTAAGCCTCCTTTTGAATTTCTGAAAGTGATGATGGGTTGACCAATGTGATTTAAAGCCAGTTCTGTTTGACTTTTATCTTGTTTCTTTTCAAATCGTTGTAAAACTTTGTATATCGCAAAAAAATAACTGTTTAAATGTCTATGACTGTCAAATATAAGAAAAATTATACATTATCTTAAAAATGGATTGTGTTATCTGATTGGTTCTCTTAATGTTTTTTAAATTTTTGAAAATTCTTATTTTCAGGTATTTTAGACAAAAGTTTGCAACGCAGTGAAGCATAAATATTTATGATCAGTATCACCAAACCATATCTGTATGTTTTGAAGTTATAAAACCCGAAAGTCTTTCTTTTGCAGGCAATATTTGGGTCATAGCGAACCAGATCGGAAAACTATATAGCCATAAACACAATGGAAAAGTACAATTTAAAAAACACTAAAACACTGTTTTTTAACATACACGCTTATAAAACGATATAGTATTATTTACTATTTTGTAAATAAACACTTGATTTTAATATATCTTCTAATTGCCATAAAAAAATAGGAAAAATAATGGAGAAATTTGTAAATTTCTAGAGCTTGTTTTTTAACATATACGTATTAAATTCGATAGATATATGTTTATGAATTATACATATTTGGTATAGCTGTACATAATCTTTGGTGTCAAATTAAACACACAAAAAACGAAATGGCTAACGAAAATGCTACATAATTTGCAAAGATAGTACCAAAAATGTTTATTATTATATAAATTTAAACAAAAAACACAACTTAACCGATACATGAAGTATATAATAGATAGTGGATGTAAGCTTTGATGGACCTGGTGAAGATGCTCCGTTGGAATGTGAGATTAGATGAGAAAGACAATGTCGTCGGCCACCATGATCTGGTTGTCCTCGGTCATGCGATTGACGGCTGCCTCGATTTCGCCGCCGGTGAATGGCTCCTGGTTGCCCTCGTTGATGGCCGTGGTGATCCTGGCCAGCGGCAGGCTCTGTTCGCGTGCCTCGCGGAACAGGCGCTGCAGGTTGTTCTTGAATGCGCCCAGTCGTTGCTCGCTGATGGAGGCTGGCTCCGCCGGCGGTGTCTCACCCACCGATGACTGCTCCTCGCTGGAAGTCAGCAGCTGGGGGCGAGCGGGAAGCGAACGTCGGGTCTCGCGGCGCGTCAAGTCTCCAGCATCCGGCTGCGGTGTCTCAATGTCCTCCTCATCGCTATCCACGCCCACCGGCGCAGTTCGTGTGCGCTTGGAGCGACGCGACGGAGAGTGCTGACTGCGTGCCCCACCGTTCTCGTCATCCTCCTCCTCCTCGGATCCACTGTGCCGGCGACGCTTGCTGCCGCGCTCCTTCTCCAGCACCTTCTTGAAGTAGGCGAACTGCACCAGCTCAATGGCTGCATGGGCGTCCTCGATGGTCACCGACTTGGACATGCGTGCCCTGGCATGAGCCGTCGACAAGCGGATCAGGGTCTCCAGGGTACGGGCCGTAATCGGCTGGGTGCGGGCCACATCCGTTTGGACCGCCTCCTGGGAGCGCAGACGGGAATACTCATTGGCGATCGCCTCGCAAGCCTGCTCGCCCAATTTGGGCTTCATGCACTTGGCAATGTGTATGTACTTGCGCATGAACTCCACGGACAGGATCTTCTCGTGGCGCTGGCGGGATTTGCCATGCAGCAGGGCATCGTACTTCTCATAGACCTCAGTGTCCTTTTTCTGTAGCATTAAGTGGGGATACCGCATTAATACAGATACATTGATGAATATTGTTAGCCAAAACCCACCTCCTCACTGCTGGAAACAAAGGACAACGAATCCGCATAGGAGCTACCCATGGACAGGGGCTCTCCGTCTGCCTCCTTGGGATTGCGGTAGCGATGCATACGCACCACATGGTCCGAGATCATCTGGTCCACATCGCTGTCAATCACGTCCAGCATCACGAAGAGCAAGTCGAAACGCGAAAGCAGCGAGTCCTGCAGCCCAATGTTCTCCATGGGCGTTTTATATTGATCATACTAGAATAGGGTTGGAAAAATACCACAATTAGCCAGCAATTCTGTAGAGGATCAGGCTGTAGACTCACCCTTCCGTACACCGGATTGGCGGCAGCCAAAACCGAACAGCGAGCATTGAGCGAGGCATGGATGCCCGCCTTGGAAATGGTCACGCGGCCCTGTTCCATCACTTCGTGGATGGCCGTGCGATCAATATCGCTCATCTTGTCGAACTCATCGATGCAGACGACGCCGCGATCGGCTAGGACCATGGCGCCGGCCTCCAGACGCCGCTCCCCGGTCTCCTGATCCGTGGTAACCGCCGCCGTGAGACCCACGCCACTGGAGCCACGTCCCGTGGTGGGAATCGCCCGCGGAGCGGTGTTCAGAACGTAGCGCAGCAGCTGCGACTTGGCCACCGAGGGATCACCGATGAGCAGGACATTGATATCGCCACGCAGCCGTGTTCCGTTCGGCAGGACCTTCTCTACGCCACCGAGGAGCAGACAGAGGATGGCCTGCTTCACATACGCATGTCCATGTATGGACGGCGCCAGACTCTTGCTGAGCAGCTCGAAGATGTCGTTGTTCTTGGCCAGCTTCTTGCACAGCATAATGTCCTCGCGCGAGATGTCCAGGTTGCTCTCCTTGCTCAGCAGCGATATATTGTTAGCCAGCAGAACGGTGCGGAAGGTGCCGTTGGTGTAGCCGCCGCGCTTGCTGGGCAGACAGCGATAGCTGCCCACGATTTGGACTCGATCGCCGGGCTTGCAGTGATCCACGAGATCATCGTCGCAAACAATGTCCACGGAGCGGGGCAATTGGCCGGCCGGAGCCTTCTCGGGCATCTCCTGAATGGTCAGCGTCTGGTGATCCTTGTAGACAGACAAACCGTATTCGGTTTCCAGCAGATTGCCATCCTCATCCTTGGTGGGGTAGGCAGCACCGGAGGGCACGGCCTCGAAGGATGTGAGATCGGTGTACTTGCGCTCCATTACCTTGCGCGTATTCGGGCAGTAGTGGACACTGCGCACCACCTTGGGGCGGATCAGTGAGACCTTGGTGACAATGCCCTCCACGCAGACCATGTTGCCCAGATAGATGGAGGTGAGGGAGCGCGGGGTGACATGGCGGTTGCCGAAGCAGCCCTCGAAGCCCACGAACAGATCCTCGTGCATTTTGGCATAGCCGGGATCCACTGTGGAGGCGTACTCCTTCAGGGCCCGCCCGAAGGCCAGCTGCTCATCCGCCGCATTTCCCAGGAGGCCTAGTGCCCGCTGTGGGTTCTTCCGCTTCAAATCATTCACGTTCACGATCAGGCGCTTGCTCTTCTCCGCAATCATGTCCTTGACGTGGCCCGCGTAGATGCCCTGATCCTCCTCGTCGTCCAGGAAGTCCACATACTCGCGCTGAATGTCCTTGATGAACTGCTCCCCGTCGTGGGCCATTACTATGTCCTAATTTATAACTCGGTCGGGTTAATTGGTTTATATATATATATTTATATATAAAGCGGCTTTGATCCGTTCGGAAGCAAACACAAATGCAAACAAAACTGGGGATTGCAAAAATTGCACGCCACAAACTAATTTTTGGCGGGAATGCGCATGCAATGTGACCAGGCGAGCGAAATACCACGGCTTCGTATATGGGTACAGTGAAGATTCGCTACGCGGAAATTGTGTAATATGTTTGTTTATTTAATATGCTTGCTCAAATTAAGTTTTAAGAATGGGTTGTTTTTTAATTAAAATGTCGTTCATAATTGTTTGTTTTTTTTATAATATATATATTTTCAATTTGCTGACATTTGTTTTTCCCTCAGTTTTTGAAATGCCTTAGGTAATTCATTGTTATCATAAAAAATTTAAAATCCTTGAACAGAGAAAAAAACACACTTACAGAATATTTGTTTGTCAAATATATAACTATTTTGGGTAATCCCGAAACGACTGAATCTATGAATTGCTGAAAATTCAGCAGAAATATATTGAAAATATTCTGCAGCCACTGGGTTGCTGAACTGCTGAAATTTCAGCAAATTGAATTTGTATAGAACAGCTAACCGAATTTCAGTATATTTCTGCTGAATTGTCAGCAATTCAGAGATTCAACCGTTTCGGGAATACCCAAATTAACTTATGAAAAATACGAAATTCAGTACAAATTTTTATCTTGAAATCGTTTCTTCACAATCCTCACTGTACCGTTAGGATCCACAGATTTTTCCAGGGCTGCCGAAACTATTGAGTTTTCGCTGTCCCCGGGCTTTATTTAATAAGGTTTTTTCTGACTGTCAAACTCTGGCCACACTGCGCTCTAGGATCTTCAAACCCCTCAATCTGAATTTTATTTGTCTTTTTTCGTGTTTTCCATGATAAAAAAACAAACTTTTAGGGGCGCAAATGTTCGGAATATATCTACTTTTTCAGTAGAAAAGTGTTTGCTAAGAACTTCCCCATAGAATCTTGAAAGTATCGAATAACGCGATATTTGTTTGGCCAGCCCTGCAGTGGGGGTCTTGTTTTTTTTTGTTATTTACCTGTTTTACTAGGAAAATCAAATCTGCGAGGAAACCGAGGAGTTTTCCGGAAAGAAGAGCAGAGATCATGGACGGCGACAAGCAGGTGAGCCTTGGGTGATAAGTGTGGATATCTAAGAATCCCTTGTCTTATGGGCAATCAAAACATTTCAGCTGGAAAAGCAGCTGGAGAAGGAGCTGGACGAGATGCCGGCGCAGGATTTGGACGATGACACCTACGATGAGTACGACCTCGTAGTGATCCCCGATCAAACAAAGAGCCCGCCGAAGCAGCCGGAGATCGAGGAAGTGAAGAGCGATGATGAAGAGGAGGAGCCGGCTGTGGAGCACCACAAGGAGCGCCCGCCAAAACCGGAGGAACTTGCGCCAGCGGATGCGACCATCCTGGCCACCATCGTCCGCTGGCGAAGATATGACCACAATTGAACTCATATCCTCGGACGATGAACCTTCGGTGGAGGAGGGAGCGGGAGCCGGCAAGGGTTCGTCCTCCACCAGCAGCGATGATGTGAGCGTGATCGAGGACTCCGACAGCGAGTTGTCCAGCGACAGCGAAAGCGATGCTCCCGGGGGCAACCAGCTGGAGCGATCCTACCAGGATCTAATGGCCCTGCCCAACAAACAGTTCGCCCAGCTGGTCTCAATCAGCGAAATAGCCTTGTAAGTGGGGATTACCTAGTTGACAAAACATATTTTAGTCTTACCAATAGCAGTGCATATGTCTATTATTATTTTCAAATGATTGATATATGTATGTAACACCATGAAGACCATTATGGATATATGTATGTAACACCACGAAGTGTTAGTCTTAAAAGTCTTTAAAAATTGTATGAATCAATTAAAATAGTTTCATATATCTAGAACTCCATTTGGATAGGGAACATTTAAAGGTGCTTTGCAATTGTAGATAATGTGAATCTATGTTATACCTATAATTAAATAGGTTTTAATAGGGTTCAAGTTTGATCGTTGCCAAAGATACATGTTTTTGAATTATCAAGGAATTATTCATTTAAATTTCATAAATAAAATTTACATATTTTCGATGTTACACTCTTTATCTATTTAGCAAACTCAACGACCTGGAGAAGATTGAATCATCGTTGCTTGCGCTGCTAAAGGAAGCTACTGTGCCGGCCCACATCTGGCTAAAATACCTCAAGGCCCGACTGGTGGTGACCCAAACGACCGACGAGCGCAAGGCCTTCGAGGAGAAGTGCTCAAAAGCACTGAGCTACTACTACAGTATGTTAAAGCCATTTCATAAAGTAACAAAACCCGATTAATATCTTCTTTACCAGACATACCGCTCTCCGAATTCATTGTGAACTACCTGGTGGATCAAGGAAATGTGGAAAATCATGTGCTGTGGGCCAAACTGCTGGCGGATTACGACGTAGAGCGTCCTGATTTTGGCGACAAGCTACGACCGCTGCTTTCGACCATCGCCGATGAAAAAGAAGCCGCCGCATTTGAAGAACTCCTGCAGAAGCACTGCGTCAGCTGGAAATGCAGCCAAGTGCAGCGAGATATAATCAAACCGATTGTGGACGACTTTAAGCGTCATCTCGACGAGATGAAGACTCAGCACAGTGACTGGGATTGGTCCAAGATACACAAGAGCCACGTGGAGGAGGTGCAATCGCTGGCCCTAGACGATGACTTGAAAAACGCTGTGATCCGTTTCATATTTGAACGCACCGTGGCCAAGTTTCCCATAGCCGATATCTTGTGGCTATCCTACATCCAATTCATCCAGGCCGAAGGCGAAGGCGGCAGCGTGGAAGAAGACGAGGAAACCGCGGAGGCGGCGGCCAAAAGAGCAAGCCGCCTGAGCAAAGGGTTCTTGCGCAGCACGGCCCTCGATTTGGCCAAGCGTGGAGTCCGAAGTCGTCCCAGCGTGCGTCTGAATCACAGGTTCCTCGATCTAATGGAGCGCGCCGACTTCGAGCAGCCCGAAGTTGACGCCCAGATCCGCACGATTCTGCAGCGCATTGTCCCGGACATGAACATGACGGTGGAGCTGCACCTGGACTATCTGGCCTATCGCGTGCGCAACACCAATGCCGGGGATGAGGAGCAGGCCGCCAGTTTGCGTGCCGCCTTCGCTCGCGTCTGGGAAGAGCTATCTGCCGTCTATGGCGACGAGGCGGACACCAGGTACGAGGTGCTGCAATTGTGGGCACAGGTTGAGTACACACACCTGGCCAGTCCGGCCAACGGCTCGCACATTTGGCGGCAGATCATGGGTGAGCAGCGGCGTCCGCGCTCCATAAACACCGTATTCAAAGCATTTCCTTCTCAGGCTATCCTGGCAGTTCACATCGCGGCCTGCTCTGGCTGGGTTTCGCCCAGATGGAAAGCGAATACAATGCTGGTCAGGGCACGCGTGATGTGCTGCGTGAGGCTCTATCACAGCCCGCCCTGGAGGACGGCATCATGGTGCAGGAGCTATATCGACGCTACGAGCGCTGCTACGGTACCTATGAGTCCATAGCGGCCTGTCAGGCCCTTGAGTTGCCCGCCGACTACATGAGGCAGCGTGCCCGTGTGAAGCCCAGTTCCCATCAGACGATTTCGCGCCAGCACCAACCATCACAGAATCACGGTGAGCCCTTGAATCGCGAGCAGCGACGTCGTCAGGCGCATCAGCAGCAGCATCAGCAAAAGCAGCCGCAGCAGCAGGGCACCAAAAGGCCACTGGCCAAGCTCGTTGCTAAAACTGCATCACAGGATGGTCCGCCGCCAGCATCGAAGGCCAGACTCACTGCACATCCCGCTGCAGAGAACCGAGAATCTAACTTTAAGTATTCGCGTGAGTCGCAAGGATTGAGCATAGGTTGTATCTACTTAAATGCGTTCATTTTGTAGCACACTTGGAGAGCAATAAGATCTTTTTGAGAAACCTGCATCCCGCCTGTTGCAAAGAGGAGCTGCAAGACCTGTTTAAGCCCTATGGCAACATCAAAGATGTCCGCCTGGTGCACAAACAGTGAGTTGGAGTTATAATGACTTGGGTTTTGTAATTATTTATACTGTATAAATATTTTCGTTCTTTTCCACCAGGAACAAACAGTTTAAGGGCATTGCGTATGTGGAGTTCGAATTTCCAAAGGAAGCCCAAGCAGCGGTGGCTATGCGCGATGGTTACCTGTTGAGGGGCATGAATGTGGGTACTCCATTCTGTTTCTGTTTTTTTTTTTTTTTAACTAATATATACTGAACAACTCCTGCAGATTGCCGTGGCCATTTCAAACCCACCGCCAAGGGGTTCCTCGTCCGATCTTCCCAAGCCCAGTGTGGCGCCCAAAAGACGCGTGCCCACCTCGCTGATACCCACGACACTGGTGCGCCAGGAGGTGGCCGCCAAGAAGCGGCGCCTGCTACAGGTCACCAAGGACGTCGACGACGTCGCCGGCGAGCCAACCACATCAACGTCGTCAGCGGTTGACGACACCACTGAGCCAGAGGCTAATGGCAAATCGGTCAATCCATTTAAGGAAAATGACAAGGAAAAGGAGCCAGCCGCTGTGCCCAAGTCAAATGAAGACTTTCGCAAGCTATTTCTTAAGGATTAGGCCATAATCCCTACGGTCGAGCCGTAAAACCACAACGAGTACACCGTATTCAAAGACGAATATTCGGAATTTAAATTATAAGTTTTAGACAACCCAAACTGAACGAACCAAAAGTTTAAAACAAAGTGTACAAAATGAAGCGAACGCGTAGACAACGATTGTTTCGATACATAATTGGTTTTAAATGTGCAAAGTTGTTAAAGTGAACCAAATGGAAATTTTAGACAGAGATTAAGAAGTACATTTCAATTTGTTGCAGAAATAATATCTGATAATAAACATGTTTTATATACATATGTTAGAGCCCTTTAACTAAAAAAAAAAGTCCTTATATCTGTGAGTTCTGGGTGACCAGCAAATGCCACTTATCATAAATATATGATTTTCAAATGTACCCGAGAAACCGAAATAAAATGTACAAAAAAGAGCAAGTTGGTTAAAACAAAGAAGGTCTTGTTGATGATTTATTTGATAACTGCTAATTGAACTAAGTGCGGAACTTGACGCTCTTGGTGACGCTGGCCTTAATGCCGGACATCTCGCCGCCGTAGCGAGACAGCTCCTTGCGCACCGTGCGCACGGCTCCCTTGCGTCGGATGAGAGCCTTTCGGTACTTGCCGCGGTGCTTGACACGCGGATTGCGCAGCTCCTTCTTGCGGTGCGGGGTGAGGCCCTTGTTCTTGGCCATCTGGTAGGTGATGCCGCGTCGGGCCAGCTCCTCATCCTCCTCCTCTTCCTGCTCCTCTTCTGGATCCTCTTCAGCCTGATCCTTCTGTCCCTTGTCGTCCTCATCATCATCATCATCATCATCATCACTGCTGCTTACTTCGGCCTGCTCCTGCCCATTGCTGTACTTGTTGAGAATCTGCAGCTTGGCCTTGCGCTGTGCCACATCCAGCACGGTGAATGCATCGCCATCCTGAATCCGCTCCAGCAGCGCCTCCAACTGCGGCCGTATGTACTCCTCGTAGCGCGGCATTAGCTGATCCCTCAGCAGCTTGAGCTGCACCAGCCGCTTGACCACCGGATGGAACTTGACGCCGCTCCGACGCGCCTTGAGCAGCAGATAGAAGGCCACATTGGAGCAGTGGGTGGTGAGCACGGTGTGGTAGAGGCTAGCGTACTTGAGGGCCGGCACCATGGGCACATCGTGATTGCGGACATAGTTCAAAACGGGGGTGATCAGGTCCCTGACCTCCGCCAGATGCTTCTGAAAGTCCTGGGTGAGGCCGATCAGCTCCGGCGAGTCCTTCTGCAGCAGCTGCAGGCGTTCACGTGGCGTCAGGCCCGTCAGATCGGTGGTTACACGCCTAATCTTGCCCAGCTCCTCGTCCTCCTCCTCGCTGCTTCCTGCAGCCGCCTGGACATCGTCCAGCTGGAAGTCCTGCTCGCTCAGCCGCTTGGCCAGGCGCAACTGGATCTTCTTGGCCTCCTCCTCCTCGGCGCGGGCCTGCTCCTCCTCCTGGGCATTGTAGCTGCTGTAGTCCTGGTCCACGAAATCCGTGTTGTAGTAGGTGCTCCGCTTGCTGCCCCAGTCCATTGTGTTGGGCAGATCGCGGTCATCGTCCTCGGCTCCCTCGATGTCGCTATCCCGCATCAGATCCGCCACATCCTCGTCTGCATCGTCATCGTCATCGTCGTCATCACTAAATGCCAGAACTTCCTGGCGGGGATCCTGCTGCTGGCGCTTTTGGCGCTGCTTGCGCAGATCCTCCAGTATCTCGCGCTCCTCCGCATCGTACTCCTGCTCGGAACCGGTCAGCTCGTAGTCGTCACCCTCGCTGTCCATTTTCTGGCCGGGATTTGTTCAAGTTCAACAATTAAATCGTACAACACGTGCGTAAACAAACAAGTCAAAAAAAAATGTACCGTCCAGCTCTCAAATATACCATAATCTGGTTTTAAATATACCAAAACATTTTTTAGGCATTTATTATTAATATTTGGAGGTTGTCCTGGCTAGCTGTGGAGGTTGTACTTGCTAAGTTCCCAATATTTTCCCATTTTATTGCCATCCCTACTTTCCAGACAATGCCCGCGTTGCCAGACCAAAACAATACCGCCAGTTGAAAATACAGTTGTATTCGGAGGACAAAATTAAAACTTTCCAAGAATTTAGTTAAATTGACAGGAAAAGTGACCAAAACGAAGCCACTAAAAGCGCGAGTTAATGAAATCCTGACGGACGCAATGCTCAAAAACGAAGTGTCTCAACGTAACCGGTACGCACGTGCCAGATACCATCTTATGCAGATGGAGAGAAAGAATTTGGCAAATGATCAGGCCCAAAAAGAGGTGATAAATCTGGTAAAACCAGGCTTTAGATCAGAAATAATCATCGTATTCTAATAATATACCCTGAAAAGGATACTTCGAAACCCTCGGATCTTACTGGGAAATCCAAATTGCATGCGGTTTTAGCTTTGCAAAAGCCATGGGACCTGGCAAATGTGGGTAATCTCTTCGTTTAATGTGAACTAATGCGTCCACCCCCATTTTCAGTTGGACTCCGAATTTTCCATCCATTCAAAATCCCACAATAACTGCTGGGAGAGGTCAAAACCGGCGGATTTCACTTCCAAGGACTCATGTGACCAAGAGAAACCCATTAACCAGCTGGTTGCTGGAGATCAGGGCCAAAAAGAGGTTAGAGAACTGGCAAAACCTGGTTTTAGATCAGCAATAATTATCGTATTTACTATTAATACACCTTGTCAAGGTTACTCCGGAACCTTCGGCTGTTTCTGGGAAATCCAAACTTCTTGCAGTTTTTGCTTTGCGAAAGCCATGTGATCAGGCAAAGGTGGATAATCTTTTAGTTTAAAGTAAACTAATGTGTCCCCTAACGAATCCTAATTTTCAGTTGGACTCCGAATATTCTAACAATCCAAAATCCCATCAAAACTGCAGGGAAAACCCAAAACCGGCGCCTTTAACTTCCAAGGAGGCATGTGAACGGAAGAATCCCTTTATCCAGGTGGTTGCCGGAGATCAGGCCCAAAAGAAGGTGATAAATCCGGTAAAAGCAGGTTATAGATCAGCAATAATCATCGTATTCTAACAATATCCCCTGTTAAGGTTACTTCGAAACCCTCGGATCTTGCTGGGAAATCCAAATTTCATGCGGTTTTAGCTTTGCAAAAGCCATGGGACCTGGCAAAGGTGGGTAATCTCTTGGTTAAATGTGAACTAATGCTTCCATTTTCAGTTGGACTCCGAATTCTCCATCCATCCAATATCCCATCATAGCTGCTGGGAAAGGCCAAAACTGGCGCCTTTAACTTCCAAGGAGGCATGTGGCCAGGAGAAACCCATTAGCCAGGTTTTTAATTTCAACAGTCTGTTCAGTCTAGGGTATCCTTTCATGGTAAAAAAAAAACGTTTTTCAGCCCGACTACCATGACGACTTTCCTAGTTGCGTACCCAGCCATGCATCCTCATCCTCTAGCCACGTAAAGTCCCAGGAGGATAACAAAACCAAGGGCATTAGCCATTTGTCGCAGATCAAACTGCTGGCGGGACCAGGACCAGATAAACAGGATGCACAGGTTGCTCCGCCAAAAACCGAGCTGTGCACCAGGGCTATTCAGTTAGTTCCCGGAGGCAAGGAGGAGTACATGAAGCAATGGCTTATCTCGGCGGCCGGATTGCCCACCAATCAATCCCCGAAAGAACCTGTGGAACAGGAAGCTATAGAGTTGCCTTGTAGTAAATCTCTCCAGGAATCTTTGGCCCCCGATAGCGATGAAGAGGAGTTAGCCGAAACAAATCCCTTTGCCAAGGACACCACTGATCCACAAGCCTTGCCAGTGGATAATCCGGAAGCAGAAGAGCCCAACGACTTTATGCAACGCCTGCAGTTCCGTGCTGCGATTCCAGAAAGCTGTTTGGTTAGTTCAAGTCCCGGTATTCATTATTTATAAGTATTTTGAACTTCAATGTTTATGCTCAAACAGACTGATGCTGTGTTCATGGTGGACAAACCCAGAGACGCCGTCGCCCTGGGCAAGGAGCTGCCTACTTTGCGCCTGCAGGACAACTGCCGAGAACAGGACCAAATTATGATCTCCGTTTGCAAAGTAAGTGAAACTAAAACCATGTTATACTATTCTATATTCTATATTTATATATTTCTCTGTACATCCCAAAGATTTACAGTCCGTTTCAGTTTTGGTTTCATTTCGTAAACGGCTTCCAAGACACCAATATGCTGGCCGAGTTGAACAGGAACATCAAGTGAGCTTAAAGCTGCCCATAACTCCGCTGTTGATCTACCTCCTTTTCCTTTGCGCTTACAACCCACAGCCACCATTATAATCATGAAAGAATGGAAAGCTACAGCAACCCATTGTCGACGTATTTTCTGAAAGCCGGATACATTTGCGCTGCAAATCACCGTGCGGGATGGCGGCGGGCCAGAATACTGACCACTCCGCCAAAGGATGCCGATTGGGTTTTCATATACTACGTGGACTATGCATCGGCCGCTAAAGTGTCGCCGAATGACCTGAGATTCCTGCCCGATTGGTTTACGGATTGGCCGGCATTGGCTGTCCGGGGAACTCTCTCCTATGTCCATCCGCTGGGTCTCCACTGGCCACCGGACAGTACGCACCAGTTCCGGCGCTTGGTACTCAAACGGGAGCTGCACGCCCAGGTCACCGAAATGGATGCGGACGCGGGCATACTCTTTCTGCGTCTTTCGGAAACGAAAACCTTCGATCAATCGATCAATAAAAAGCTGGTCATCGCGAATCTGGCTGGGAAAAGCGATCACTACAGTCGGGAGCTCATCGAGTATAATTGTGGCAGAAGACTACGCTATCTGAGAGAACGATTGCCCAGGTGGGAGTTGGATTTAAACAATATATATTAGTATATTATACCTAACTATATCTCGCTGTTTTTATAGCTTTGAAATTCTGGAGTCCCGTGTGATTCCGCTGAGGGATGAAGAGTTTGAGACCGAGTTCGATGACATAATCTATTCTCCTTCCTTTTACAAGGATTTCCAGCTGCCCGAGCTATCGAATCCCTTTCGTTCTGGCCTCCTAGAAGCGCTGGCCGCTTGGATGCCCGCCTACCGAAAGGAGCAGGAGCACTGGTCTCAGATTTACAGAAAGGCCAATCAAAAGGTGAGAGAGGCTCAACATCGGGCTGTTTTGGGCAGACAGGAGATAGCACAGGATGAAGAGATCGAAGAGGATCAACAGAACGAACTAGAGCCAATGGATCCGGGAAAACAAAATGAGCCAAATGAACAAAAGGAGGATCTAGAGCAAAAGAAGGAACTAAAGTAAAAGGAGGATCTAGAGCAAAAGAAGAAAGTATAGGAAAAGAATCAAGGAAAAGAAATGGAAAAAGTCGCAGTCTAATTACAGATTAAAGAACGTCTTCATTATCTTCAATTGCATAGAGCCAAATACATGGACTTTCTCGCATGTTACAAGTGGAGTGCTACCTAACATGGAATATTTTTTAAATGACGCTACATAGAATTTTAGACAACGAAATTTAAATATTGTTTACCATGGAACTATGTACACATTATACCAAACTTGCTTTTGACACAATCTCATATATGTTTCTGAAGATTTCTAACCCATTGTAAATTCCCTAAGTTCCTTGACATAAAATTAGAGAAACCTCTAATAATACTCGTCTAACGAATACAAAATATTTTGTATTAAATATATCACAACCATGTTATAAACAATTAAATTCACTTTTATAATATATTCATTAGCACGTTCGGATAAGATCTTTTGGCTATGAATATTTTATTTCTAATATTTAGATCGTGAAAACCACATTGAAAGGTTTGACAACAAAAAAAATGTTATAGAAATATTTTTTTCCGTTTCAGATTTAAAATCATATTTTATTGCAATTAAAATTTGGTCTAGCTAATAATATATTACTAAGACATTATTTATTTCTGAAACTAGCCAAATTATTTAGCTTAAGTGAACTTAGAATTTGAATGAACAATTTGTATATTTCAGTAAACTGATCACCGCTTTCCTTTGGGAGATTTTGCCACAGATTTCGGACTGGAACTCCTGCGATCCTTTCCTGAATATGAACCTACTGCTCCGTGGCCCCAATGAACTGGAAGGTGGACAGCAGACTCTCGCCTTGAGGAGACGAAAACGGCGACGACTGGTCCGAATCCTCCTCCTCCTCCTTTTCCCCCTCCTCCGCCTGTGTGGCAGCATTGATAAACTGGCAGGAGAACATGGGATTCGAGCCATGTGCTGGCACCATCTCCTCGCATTGACTGTTCATCGTGAGGCCGGGAATGGCCTTAAACTTGGGCATCATCAGTGAGATTTGCCGCCACTTGCTTGGGCCTGGCTGTGTTTCCTCCTCCCAGGGCACTCGTTCTGTGGGTTGATGGCTACCTATGGTGGCGGATTGGAAGCCCAGGTCCAAGCGATCCTCGGTGGCCAGCGGAGCAGTGTGCATCTCCAGATCGGAGCCGTCCTGGGATACGTCCTCCTTGAATTTCGGTGGCGTGGTTTCCGCCGTGGCCGTGCTAAAGTTCGTTGAGCTGAGCGAAAAGCGTGCCAGCCGCTGGGGCGAAGTGTCCTCATCCTCGTCTGCCTGGCGTCGTCGCCGCAGCTCGGAATTCTGGCGCCTCAGCACCAGTAGTCGCTGCGGTACGCTGTTGGCATCATCGCTGCACACATCCTCCTGGGACGACAACGGAACTAGCTTCAGCCCACTAAAACGCCGATGGTTCTCCTCCAGGGAATCCTCCTCCTCCTCCTCCAGCCTGAGTTCCACCTCCAGCCTCCTCAAGTGCTCTTCCTTCAGCTGCGACTGCGGCTCAGCCTCCTCCACCTCCTGATCCCGCCGAATGAGTTGCTGCCTTGGCGACATCTCATCCTTGTCCTCAACCGGCAGCACTTCCAGTTGGCGGTAATCCGCATACGGGTAACTGGGTGTTTGAGGAAATGCGGTTTAAAATTAAGTTAAAACTTGACATATAATTGTTGGTCAAATTGGAAGTTTATTTATATATATTTTACAATAAGCGTTTTACTAAATGCATATAAAACAATGACATGAAAGAATTTAATTTATTTAAAATGGATTGTGGTAAACTTTAAATGAACAGAACAAATGTTTGAATTTGTATCAACATAAAATAGGTTACCACACAAAATGTAACTTATGTAACTAATAATAACAAATTTTAAATTAAAAGACTTACCGGCATGTAAAGCAATACCGATATTATAATTTTTATATAAACTAATTGAAAAATATTAAACATTAAACTATTTAACGTGTCAATGAAACTATTAGATTTATAAAATATTGTTTTGCATGAATAACTAAAAAAGTTTCTAACGTATTATTACATTTATTTCTAAAACTATACAAAATGGAACTACATTTGAACATTGAAACATAATTAAAAATATAAACTAAGGGAAAGTCAATTAATAGTTAAACCAATGTAACTTTTAAAACAAATTTATTTTAAGTATGGATACCAATCTGATTGCTATCAATGCTACATAAAACTATATATGTAATCCTATATCTTAATGTAATAATCTGATATATTATCCAAATATTATATGAAATATACAGTATAAAATCAAAAGGATGTTTTAGTATGATCATTACAACAAAAAAACATAAAATTTGGAAAATATGAACGTCGCATAATCTTAATCTTAATCTATAAAACCTAAAGAATGCTTAAGGTGGAAATAATATATTAACTTTTGAAAATTGAATGTAAACTAAATAAACATAAAAATAAATTATTTCTTTTTTTTTTTATATATTTATTTAAATGAATGTATAACTTGGATTACTTTAGAAAAATGTAAGAACATAAAAATCTGCAAAATTTTAAAAAATTATAAAATCAAAAGGACATATAATTTGGATTATAACTAAAAAAAAATATAATTTAAAGTTAATTTAAAGGTTGCCCACAAACAAAGTAAAAATAAATATATATATAACTTGGATTACTAACAAAAATATAAACTTTAGAAAATGTAAGAGTGTCATAATCCTCAAAATTTTAAAATATTAATTTTAAAATGAAAATACTTAGAAAGAACCATCAACTTTATAAAATGTAATATGAATGTAAGGGCTATAAAAATATATTGTTCAGCCTGTGATACCTTATTTCCCGCCTTGGTGTCTGTCGGGGAATGGGATCGGGTTGCAGATTGGGTTGCAGATTGGGTTGCAGATTGGGTTGCAGCTGTGGCCGATTCCCACCGCAGAGGCGTCGCTGGCGAACCAGGAGCAATCGCTGCAGATTCTGTCGCGACTGTTCGTTGCCGTAGGTGATTCGCTTGGTGGCCCGCTCCCGGCGATTAAGGGCATCTTTCCGGGCATCGGCCACCGCCTGCATTTTGGCCGAAAGCCGGAGCTCAGTCCTCTGGAATTCAGCGGCTCCGGTCGCGAATATTTGCGCGTTCCTTCGCGACATCTCCATTCCCAGTTCGCGTGCTCTGGCCAAAGCCCTCACCCGCTGCTCATGAGCCCTTTGCTCCGGCGTGGCATTGGTCAATCTGAGTAGATTCCTCCGTTGTGGATGGCGTCCACCAGCCGGAGAAATGGATGGACCAACGCGGATTCTGTTGAGATGGGGGGCTGGAGTATCTGGGGCAATACAAGTACCAGCACCAGAACCAGCACCAGAACCAACACCAGCACCAGATCCTCCCTCCTTGATCTCCTCAATGTCGCGGAAAAGCCGCTTCAAACGCACCTGCCGCATCTTCAGATCGATGGTGCGATCGTTGAACTCCTGGATTCGCTCGTACTCCTCCGCCAATCTCTGCAACTGTCCATTCCTCTTGCTGTTGTTGAACATCCGCCGGAAATACGGTGTCGATTTGATCTGATACGACATGGTCTAGCTCTACTATATGTATATGTAGCTCGAATCTCTGCGTTGATCACTCGGCTTTTGGCCTATTTATGTTTATGGTCTGTATTTTGGCAGTTTCCAAAAAGCACTGGGCAATTTTGCAGATTCCAAAAGGTTTTTTTTGTGAGTCTGTTTGGCTAACGAAAGTAATTTTTTCATGTGCGTGACTTTAAGTTTTATTTGCGAATGCCAGGGGAAAAGCGTAAAACCAATGACGTTTCCACCCGCCGCTTACTAATCACTATCATTCGGAAATAATACCCCTTGAAATGTAAAAAAAACCTGGATTGCTGCGATTTGGATTTTTAGATTCTTTCTACAATTGTAAAAAAAAAAACTATTGTTATGTTTTAAAAATTAAACCCAGAGAATTTAAGTACAAAAGAAGACCATTAAGATTTCTCAACTGTAAATTATGTAGAAAATGATTATGTAAGTTTTATAAAAGCTGCACAAACAAGTTATATAGGTAATATTACCTATTTGGAGTTTCGTAATTAGGTTTTTTTTTTTATGTTATGTTTTTTATGTTATGTTACACAATAAGTGATTAGGGCTTGCTGAAAATCAAGAACTTAGAATATTTATAAGCTGGAATAAGAAGCCTTAACCCAAGAAAAAATAAATGGCGAGTTAATTTTAGTCAGAGTGGTTACAATTTATTGATCGAATTGCTAAGTGCCTAACCTTAAAGCTATTATTGATTGTCCAAAAGGCATTTCGAGTGGAGTTTAAAACAGAATACAATTCTCAGACCTAAGAGGTTATGTCGCAGACACGCCTCCACGCCCTAAAGCATACATATACATACATCAAGATTGAGGTTAGGTTTTTTTTTTCTTTGCTGGCTTAACACTTTTTCTTTATAGTAATCTTATTTCTATGACCACACGCGCATCTCCTACTCCCACATCGCTTACGAGCTAAACAATGATACATGAAAATAGTTAAGACGAATACAAAAAGAACACATTTTTGTGGGGGAACATGGGTTAAAATCTAGTTGAGAGCCTGCTCCGAGTAATGATTGTTCACTGCTTGTTCAATGTTTTCTATGTTTTTACCAACTTGGCCATCATGTCGGTGAGCTTATGGTCATCGGCGCCAGAAAAAGATGCCAAACGGCGATTGTTCTTGATGAAAACGAAGGTGGGCATGCTGCGCACCTTGTAGCGCTCCGTCAACTCCTCAAACTTGTCCACATCGATCTTGAGAACCACGGCCTTGGTCGAGTACTTCCTGGCCAGCGATTTCACCGTACTTTCCATATCCTTGCAGGGGCCGCACCAATTGGCGTAGAAATCCAGGACAATCAGTTTGTCACTGGCCGCCTCGATCCTCTTGTGGTAATCGGTCATGGTGCGAATGGCTGCCATTATTGCGGATGATGGATGGTTCGGTTTGAAAGGTGTTGAAATTCCAATTTAAGATCTATGCGGACAAAGTGTCGATCCTTCGAATTTGATTTTTGCACTGGAGGCGTGGTCGGCTCCACAGCCGTTTTTATAGGCCCCAATTCCCGTTTTGGAGACTGGAATTCCCGCCAATTTTTCGCTGAATTCGCGATTTTGCCGCCTCTCTTTAGGTAAAGACAAAATGGCCGACTGTGTTGAGAATAAAATGGCCGCCGTGGCAGAGCTGCCAGACGGTGGCAAAAGCGCTCAAGCATCGGGCAAACTTATTCACCACTGAAAAACTATCGCAGCTTTGGAATATATTTTAATTATTATTATTTTATTAAATAATAGCTATAATTTGCTCTTCTATTTTTTACTTGATTGAACGGCGTTTTTTGGGCTATAAATAAAAAAAGCTTTTTCATGCTTATTTGCAATTACAAACCCAAAATAATAAAAACATTAATTAAGACTTATATTTGATTTAAAATCCACTTTTAGAAAATATAGCTAATTATGATAACGTGTAAAAAAATAGCAGACAACAAAATCAATATTCAATAATATTAAATATATCATATTTTGCCATTAAAAAGGTGTAATTATTTCCAAAATCTAAGCAAAATCAACTTTGCAAAATATTTTTTTAGCTTTTTAAACTGGCTTTATTTTGTATTAGTAAATGTTTATAAAAACTTAAAAATTCTTGGTGTTAATATATAAACATCATCGACCCAATGGTAAAAAATTTGAAGATTGCTGCTGTCATCCCCGCGAGATCCATATACAAAATGAAATGTATATTCATTTAAAACAGCTAGAGTTTAATAAATTTTTAAAATTCATTTCATTTAATTTAAATCAAGTGTCCTTTATGGTCTCGTAAAAACCGCTAAAGCGGAATTTGGACGCTGAAGCAGAAAAGCCGCCGAAGTGGTCACACTAACTCACCATGGCTGACATTTAAATTATATTTTTCGATCCAAGCAGGCTTTTTTATGTGCCAGATTTCATTTTGCCTTAACTTTGTGAAGTCAGTCTATCATTTCGGCCGCCCAATTCGATGTGAGCAGACGTTTTGCTCCGCAAATTTGAATTAGAAAATTAGAAAAACTTTTCAAATAATTTGTAAAAACGCTTTTTATTTTCTAGTTAAAATCATGGTGTATCTGGTAAGGAATAAGCAAGATCTCGACAAGCAGCTGGCTTTGGCCAAGGACAAGCTGGTGGTGATCGATTTCTATGCCAACTGGTGTGGACCTTGCAAAAATATAGCCCCCAAATTGGAGGAATTGGCGCAGCAATATTCGGACCGTGCGGTGGTGCTCAAGGTGGACGTAGATGACAACGAGGAGATTTCGGGGGACTACAATGTGACCGGCATGCCAACGTTTGTGTTCATCAAATGCGGCGAAGTCCTGGAGCTTTTCGTCGGCGGAAATCCTGACAAGCTGGTCAAATCCATGGAGAAATATGTTAGCGATGTGGATTCCACGGAGCAGCGCCGCACATCCAGTCACCTGGAATCCGAGGAAATGTGCAGCGCCGCCCCAAGTGCCTCATCCAGTGACACTGTCAACGCAGAGGTCATGTGCGATCTATCGGAACACGATCAAGAGGCCACGGAGGCCATGGAGGCCATGGAGGCCATGGTAGATCAGTAACACCCGGGTCTATAACACTCAAGATACCTCCAAGCTCTAATGAAAGTCTTGAAACCGCACCAAAGACAAAGACAATTTCAAATGTTTCAGGATTAAGCTATACAGCCTTAACACTAAACTCATCAAAACAGTATTACAAGACTCAATACACCACAAGACGGTGATGCTATCTCGAAATCGAAATACTCTATATGCTATCTCAACCAAAAATCGCTGGATACAAAGGAATACTCTATATGCTATATTTCAACCACATGACTTTGGATGCTTGCAATTTTGAAACCAACATATTGTGCGCGCTAGCTCAGCATTTAAAACAAATATGAACAATCGATTTCGGTTCAATAAAACATACACAATTGTTGGCGAACACTTAAACAAGCCTACAAATTATTTATTAATTCTAATTGTATACCTATAAACATTGAACTTGATTTTAATTTTTAAAATGAAAATAGTTGCATGTTTTAAGACTTAACAAAATTAAAAGACTTCTCACTATATGCATGCCTCAATATATATACATATATATTTAAAGTCTGCCTTAAAGCATTCACAAATCTGAAGAGGATGGGTATAGTTTCATACCTGGACTTCATAAAAAAGTATTTAAATACTACACTAAGATTTCTATACCTCTTCATGTTCCCCTTGTTTAAAACGCAAAATTCCATAGGTATATATTGATTTATTCTCTACTTTAAATTAAGAATTGGAGTTGCTTGAACAGCCAGCGAGCGACCTTTACACTTGGTCTGTGTATGCGGCGCGCTCACTTCTTGGCGAAGGTGATCTTCATGGCGTGCGTCGGCGTAATTCTGAAGCCCTGGAGCGCCTCCTTGGCGGCATTACTTTGCAGCTCCGTGGTAAACTCCACGAAGGCGATGTCGTGACGATTCGGCACGAGACGCACCTCCTTGAAGCCAGGGAACTGGTTGAACAGCATGGACAGCATCATCTCGTTAGTCTCCTCGGGCAGATTGGTGAGGAAGAGGATCTGGTTGGGTGGCTGCTCCGTCTGTGTGTTCGGGTTCGAGTTCTCCGCGCTGCTCGGCTTCTTTTTCTTGTCCCTGAGTGGCAGAAAATTATATATGTGAAGTTTAGTGAAGTTGATTACACATATTTTTGTAATTGATGAAGTATTAAGTCATATTTCACTTAAGTTATAATCAAGTTCCCCAAAATGGAGGAACATGGTTAGGCACTAAACCCGCTGAAGTATTAAGGAACACACTAAATGAACAGCCGGATATTTGAATGACACTTGGATGTGATCTAAAAACAAATCATAGGATCTGATGGTGCAGGTAAGATAGTAAGCAGTAGGATTGCCGTATAAATTGGTACATGCAGGGCGAAAAGTCAGTGGAAGACAGTGACAGGGCACTAAGATCCAGGACTTGAAAGCATTATACTCACTTCTTTTCCTCGACACCTGGCGCCGGTTTCGGTGGCTTAATCTTCTTGGGTCGCTCCTTGAAGGTTCCCTTCAGCTTGGCCACAATATCCGAATCCGATTTCGAGTAGGCTATCTGCATGGGCTTGTCGTAGAAGGGGAATCCCTGCATGGTGCGCAGGGCATTCGAGGCGCTCCCGATTTCCTTGAAGATTACAAATGCTTGGCCGCGCATCTTCAGGGTTTTCAGTGCCACAATGTCCAGTATTTGGCCAAACTGCGAGAAAATCGCGTATAGCGACTTTTTCAGCTCCTCCTTCTTTATCTTTTCGTTCAGGTTGTTGATATAGATCGTCTGGTTGGGTCGCACGTCCATCCTGTCGGCCTTTTATTCAATTAACTCAACAAGAAACAAGTAAATTTTCTTGTGGATAAAAAAAATGCCCCTTTCGGTGTGACGGTGTTGAAAAGTGCCCAAACGGTCAACGCGTTGTCGCCTTGCACCGGCGTTATCGATAGCCGCCCAGTGTTGTAATGTGGCAGTGGAAATTAGCTAAAAAGTAGCTAGATGTTTACATCGTACATTAAATAAATATAAATAGATTTTAATCTTCAAAAAACAAAATTTCCAGTTATTATCAATATTCTGAAATGATGTTTAATTGATTACAATAACCTTGTATTAAAGATGATGATATATTAAAATTAAAATTACAACAAAAAAATTAGTTCCTATATATTACTCTTTTTACCAACACCTACTTTGAAGAAACCTTTTTGCTTATTATAATTTTGTTTGTATAGTTTTATATATCACAAATGTTTTGTAGTGATTGACTTCTCTTAAATAACTGTTAAAAACTGTGTGAACTAAATAAAAGAACAAGCATTTCGAATTATATTTTAAAAGATTTTGTTAGCATAAACAATATTTTTAATAGGTATCGTTAAGATTAAATTTCTTTTGTAAAAAAAAGCTAAGATTTTCTGGCTTGAAAGCCGACACTCTACTTGCGATAACACATTTTATTGCGATAACACATGCCGGCGTCTATCGGCCAAATTGAATTGTTTTGATTTGGCCTCGCGGCATTTCTTTGTTTTTTGTGTTATTTTTGAGGGACCCTAAGATGCTGCCCAACGCCAACGACAAGAAGGATCGCTACGCCAAGTTGTCCTTCCTTGGTGAGGGTCAGGTGAGTCCTGCGTAGTGACAGACCAAATAAACCCAACTTACGTGGGCTTTTCCACTTTCCCGACCAGTTTGCCATTGTTTATAAGGCCCGGGACACGGTGACGAGTCAAATTGTGGCCGTGAAGAAGATCAAGAAGGGTTCCCGCGAAGATGCACGCGATGGGATCAACAGGACGGCTCTGCGGGAGATTAAGATTCTGCAGGAGCTGCAGCACGAGAATGTCATCGGTTTGGTGGATGTCTTCGGGCAGCTGTCCAACGTCTCGCTCGTTTTCGATTTCATGGACACCGACCTGGAGGTGATCATCAAGGATACCAAGATTATCCTGACCCAGGCGAACATAAAGGCCTATGCCATAATGACTTTAAAGGGCCTGGAGTACCTGCACCTGAATTGGATACTCCATCGCGATCTGAAGCCCAATAATTTGCTGGTCAACAGCGATGGAGTGCTGAAGATCGGTGATTTCGGTCTGGCCAAATCGTTTGGCTCGCCGAATCGCATTTACACCCACCACGTGGTCACCCGGTGGTATCGTTCGCCGGAATTGCTCTTTGGAGCCCGGCAGTATGGCACTGGAGTGGATATGTGGGCGGTGGGCTGCATCCTGGCGGAGTTGATGTTGCGGGTGCCCTTCATGCCGGGCGATTCGGATCTGGATCAGTTGACCAGAATCTTTGCCACACTGGGAACACCGTCGGATGCGGAATGGCCGCATTTGGGCAAGCTGCACGATTACCTGCAGTTCAGGAACTTTCCGGGCACTCCACTGGAGAACATCTTCACCGCCGCTGGCAATGATTTGATCCACCTGATGCGCCGGCTGTTCGCCATGAATCCCCTGAGGCGCGTGTCCTGCCGGGAGGCCCTGAGCATGCCGTACTTTGGCAATAAGCCCGCACCCACGGTGGGCCCCAAACTGCCCATGCCCTCGGCCATTTTGGCCGCCAAGGAGGGCGCCAATCCGCAGGCCGGCGAGGAGAAGCCGGCGCTCAAGCGAAAGCTGGTGGAGACCACGGTGAGGGGCAATGGATTGGCCCAGAAGAAGCGACTGCAGTTCTAGCATACACTTAAGGTATCAATAATTTGTAAGAGCGTCAAGGAATGCATTGCAGTCCGGAAACAAATTAGTCGCCACAAATGTTATCTTGTATATTTAATATTTCTAATTGATTTTCATTGTTGAATGAAGCAATTCTTAGAGTTTGTAATACAAATTTGTTCACATCAAATTCCTGCTTTCATATGTTAATTCCTAGCGGAAATTAATTAAAGGAGGCACGATAACTACGTTCATTGTTCAAAAAATGTATTGCAACCTTCGAACAAATCAGTTCCCATAAATTTTCTTAAATATTTATAAATGAATTTCTCCCCAATATTTGCGTTGTTATAAAACTTTCCCTAATTTAACTTGAATTTTTTTTTATTATTCAGCAAAAGAGGAGGAAATCTCTATATGAGTAAATTAAGACTATGCTTAATATGAGAATGATTTATTAAAGATGCGATGCAAGGCGAAGTAAAATGGGTTGTTCTTCACAAGAAATGTGCATACTATTAAAAGAATTCTGTAAATAATCATATTCGCTTCAAAAAAAACACACGTAACTGATTGAAGTTAAAAATCTCCAGATGTTAGGAGAAACCTCCGAGATGTTAATGTGAACTTTATGTTTAAACAATTAGAATCCCTTTATAAAATGAGATCTAATAAATTTCACAGACTGGGAACTCATTGATTTTCCTAGCATCTGATTTCCAGTCGTCATTCGAAGCGCAGCCGAATCTCAAAATTTTGTTGTTCTTTCTTGTTTCTATAACGCAAGTCTTCCCGCTTAAGAATCCCGATTTAAAGGCGACCATGTCGAAGCACCAGCATTTGATGGCCAGGGACCAACTGGCGGCCATTGCGAAGGAAGAGGCGCGTCGCAAACGCGCCGAGATGCGTTGGAGTTATGGGAACAAGTTCTCCAGCATAAATCTGAACAAGATGCGCCAGAAGAAGGAGAGTGCCAGTGGCGATTTGGCTATGACCAAAGCATCGGCAGTGGATACCCCCCTGGAAGTGGAGGCCGCGCCGCCCAAGGATACGGACATGGCATTGCGACGGATTGCCTCGAGCTTTGCCCATGTCAGGGATTCGGTGAGCGGCAATTTTGACGCTTTGCCGCCGGAGGAGAGTGAGGAAGATGCTGGCGAGGAGCGTGCTGAGGTCCTTATTTGCAGTCAGGCGATGCCGATGCCGATGCCGATGGCCTTACCGTCTGACCACTCCTCGACGGCAGTCGAACCAGTGGCAATGCCTGACGAGCCCCTAGAGGATGTGCTTTCCCAGCAGTACGGTTCCTTGAAGTTACCCGTAATAGTGCCGGAGCCGTTGCAGCTCGAGTCCCGGGCCACCGAACGTTGGCAACAGCTGGGCAGTACGGTATCCGCTTTGTTCCGGGCACGACGGTATATCGACAGTCCGGAGACCCCGGTGGCACAGACCCGACGCCTGCGGGAGCAGCGCGAGCTCCTCGAGGCCTTTACCCGGCCCTTTCTGTTCGAGGCTCACAAGCGGGACTAGCTAGAGCCCCTTCCCGCCCTCATTTGAATTCGAAACCCCCTGTTAAGCCAGCCCAAGCCATTGAAATTCGAGCAGAGTAGCTCCTGTGTTGTAAATCAAATTCAATTCATTTCGCAGATTGATGTATCTTTGTGTAATCCTCCTGGGGGGCAATGGGTGGGCAGCACAGCTGTAGTTCGTAGTCCGGAATCCATGGGCCGGACTAGTAACAGCGGCATCTGTCGCGCGGACACTCCGATTCGTAGTTGAGGCACTTATCCATGCAGTAGGTATCGGCTCCTTCCTGGCCAGCCAACTCGCCAATGGCCACGCATTCCTGACTAAAGTGTGGTATAATAATTGGTAGGGTTTCTATATCTCCAATTTTGGCTTAAGCATATACTTACGGACAGTGACAGGCCTCCTCGGGACAATTGGGCGGGTAACGCAGGCAATTGATCTCGCACCAGTTGTCAATGCCGGGCAAACTTCGGAAGGCCGGGGCACCCAGGCACTTCTGGTCACTAAAAGTACAAATAATTACCCAATAACAAAGGCTTCAGATCAGGGGGAATAGGCTAAAATAAATTATGGCTCTTATAATCGTACTCTTACCTTCCGATCAAAAGATATGTCTAACAAATTAAGTCCCAAATAAAGTATCTGTTTAAGTATTAAAAACGTCGTCTTACCTTCCGATCAAAAGATATTTCTAACAATAGGTAGGTATTTAAACTAAAATTAGAAATACATACTTATTCATATAAAAGGAAAAACTTTTTTTCTGAGCAGATGTATAACTGTTACATGTCATATAATAAGATACTATATAATACTACCCATTAATCAGTACCCCAGTATGCATTCTTAGCTCAAAACAATTCTTAGCCCTTTGGATATGATTTTAATCTTTCAATGGCCCTTATTTATGTTTATTTTTGTTTACATATTCGATGGCACTAAGGATTCCTCAAAGGCGGTAATGGAGTGGGGTACCCCAAAACCCCATCTGTTGTACATTATAAATTGAAAAAGTTAGATCAAATTGTTCCAAATGGAACCACACGTATGCTAGTTTACGGTTTGCGACAAATCAAAACTGAACCTAATTCAACCGTCGTTTTCAAATCACAGTAGCTCTTACTTTGACACTTAAACTGACAGTCTGTTTTATTCCAGCATGGACATCATCTGAGCTCCTGTCTTTACGTTGTTTATTTCATCAGTCAGCTAATACAGTTACTCAAGGCATATCATATCACATTAAATCACATCACAACATTTCGGGCCAACAGTATCCAAAGGTCGACGCCGCGAGATGAATATGAATCGCAACCGCCTCAACCAGATGCGGCAATTGGATCGGGGTAACGAGGGCCTCCAGCAGGTCATACAAATGCAGGCGACTGCCGGAGGAACCCAGGCACAATCTTCGGCAGGTCAAACAGTGCGGCGCAAGACGACCTACACCCGGACTGAGTTACTGTCCCGCGGCCTGTCCACCGGTGAGTAAAGCTTAGGGATTACCCATAAAACTGAAGTCCCTAGAGATTTTAAAAATAATATATGGAGTCTGAATGCAATAACGCCTGTGAACGGTAGGGACTGAGGGTATACAATCAGACAACATCTTTTAAAATGAAAAAATATAAAAAGCAAAAAAAATCGTTTTCCTGAGTAAACATAAAAACAATATTTTTATCCAGTCTTTACTTAAGAATTTCTTTTAATTTTGTAATAATTAAAGTAACAATGCAATAAAGTCTGCTAGGGGTTATTACACTTTTAAAGACTTTTTTTAGTGCATGCACCCAAAAATACTACTTTCACTTTACTTTAAGTGATTTCAAATCTCTAGAGATTTCTGTTTAAACCCTTATGATACAATGTTTATATCCACAAATATCTTCTTATTTCAGTTCAAAAGTCCACGCCCTCAAACCAAATGTCACCAAGACCACGCTACCCACAGCCACCGAAGGATATCTTTCCGACCACTCCCTTGGGTCAAAGTACCAATGTAACCAATTTAAATAGCCCTCCACGAAGGCAACGAAGTTTTCTGCCACGGGTGGCCAGATTGCCGGCCAAGTCGGATAAATCGCCAACTAAGATACCGAATCGCTTGAGTCGGGAGACTGAAGGTAAACTAGAGCAGTCGCAAATTCCCATATGCAGTCAGAAAACTCCACATTTGGTGAATACACCACATGGCAGTGACAGCAGTAGTCCGGCTCGAAGGACCATTAGGGCCAATGAAGTTGTGGAAGAGGAATTCCTTAGTGGCAGTAGTAGCGCCTCGGAACGTTGCAAGATCAAGTTGGCCAAGGCCATACGCTTACCAGATGACCAGAACAAGAGTTTCGTCTATTTGTGTAAGCCGGTGAAGAAGGTCAAGGAGTTACTCACTGCCCGAAGATTACGCAATAGCTGCGACCTTTTAGATCAGACGAAAGGGGAGGATTTTGCCTTGGAGAAGGAGTCCGTGAAGCTGCCGATAGCTGTTTACGAGGATGCTTTGCTCAGCAAAGGTGATGGCGAAGGATTTACTCTCTCACCCCTCGAGGGATTGGCCCAGTCATCGAGTAGCACCAGTCAGTTGGACACTCCCACCATTGAGGCCGTGCACCAACGCCATCAGCAGTTGGAGGCCAGGACGTCGTTGAGCAGTCAGGACCGTCTGAGGGCCCAATTGCGGGAGGTGCGCCAAAGGCAGCGACATTTGCGCCAACTGGAGCAGGATCAGCGGTACAAGGAGCAGCGGCAGCTGGAATTGGATCAGGTTTGCCAGAATCTACCCACTTTGCAGCATGAGATCCGCATGCTTCAACAACTGGGTGAGAAGTTGGAGGCCACACTGCGATTGTCCAATATACCCAAGCCCCTGACACCCAAGCACTCCTCCACCGTGTTCTATACCCCTCGTTCGAGTCCCTATATGCCGGATGAACTGCCCATCACCAAATTGGGTTGCCTTCGGTTGGAACAGATTCTCGTGGTACAGCTCAAGGCCAGAATCACGGCCACCGCTTACAGGTTTGGTTTATTGCAGGAGTTCCGCATAGAGACGAAGACCCTGAATGAACTAAAGAAGGCAGATGACCTGCAATGTTTCTATTTACCAGCTCCCAGGGAGGAATCACCTTTGGCCAGCTTGAAAGAAACCGAAACCGAAGCCGATGCCGAAACCGATCCTCTTCAGTGCACTAATTTCCGAAAGCTAAGGGAGAACCCAAATGTCCTGCTGCAGCAACTAAGACATCTAAATGCGGGATCGGGGAGACCCTTCAATATACTCGATCAGGACACCATGTTCTTCAATAGTCTGGCCTTTGCCGAGTCGAAAACATTGGGTGCCCACGTACGGGAGGAACTGGAAATGGCCACGCGAGAGTCGGGAGGCGGCGGTGGGGGAACCATTGCCAATTATGGCGGAGCCATCGCCTATTCACGCCTCTCGGTGCGGGATCGCCCATTTCTGGAACGGCCATCTCCGGATCGGGGGGATCAACTGCAGCCGAGACTACCTCGAAGTCATAGCCAAGTTCACAGCACCACGCAAACGGAACTTGAGTCGCCCAGACCAAAAACGATATACTTCCCCGAACCGGTAACGGAAATCAGTTCACCCGATTATACACCGTTTCCCAGTCCCAGGCTCACAAAGCGAAAGAAAGTGAAAGGGCTGAAGATAAAGGCATGCAGGCAGGAGACCAGGGAACCTGATCCCAAACCGAAAAAGACCAGGATGGTCGTACGTCGTGTGGCGCCCGAATCGCCAATTCAAAGTCGCATAGAGCCCAAGGTGCGGATGCAGTTGCTCAAAACCGTGCTTGTGGGAACGGTCCAGGTTGCTGTTATTCTAGTTCTCATCATGGCCTTTTCCTATCCGGATGTGAGCTGCTGAATTGCCGAAAAAATTTAAGATCACAAACACATGCCCACCAAAAAAAAAAAAACCTACGCTACTCAAAATTGTTCAAACTGTGCGATAGTTGTAAGACTTCGGACACAAAACAGAAAATAGCTAATCCAGATAAAGGCTACAAAAGCAAATCAAAAGCAAAGCAGAAGGAGCAGAAAATGCCGAACCAATCAATAGAAACCCTCATAACCGATTCGTCTTTCGAGTTCACACTTGGATTTTCCAATTTATTGTTTTCTTACTGGGCCCAAAATGAGGCCAATGTTAATAAAATTTCATGTGCAATGCGAATCGTTTATGCCCCAGCACCATAACCGATTCGATTCCGTATCAGTAAAGCAATGCGGTTAAGCAAAACAATATAAATGATTTATATCGGTTTTATGTTTATTTAAGCATTTATTTATATACAGCAGTGTTTATGTGTATGCGTGTGTGTGTACCATAACCGTTTAAAGACTTAAAAACGTATGTAGTCGAAAAATTTACCTTTACCCGTATCGTTATGAAAAACTTTGGCCCGATTTTCAGGCGGGAATCCAGCCGGATGACTTTTAATTTTTGGTGACAGTTTCAACTAGGCTAAAAAAACGTTTTTGAAGCTGTTTTCGAGCGAGTAGCGGGTAAGCGGTTTTAAGCGGGTATCGGGTAAGCTGTTTAGCGGGTAAGCGGTTAAGCCTTGCCTCGTTTGCGCGCATGCCGCGTGGCATTTCTAAAAACCAAAGCAAGTGTTAAAATTGTGCTCGCTAATCTCTCTTTACAAAAAAACTTATTTCGTTAGAGAAAGTACATTGAAATCGTTAAATTAAAGCGCAAGCGGTAATGAAGTATCGGGAAAAGTATAGTTTTTGAAACGGTGAGTATATACATACATAGAGAATTAAAGAATAACAACAGAAGAATCTAATAAGTGTGCAAGAACTAAAGATAGGAATGAAAAAATCTGAGAGAAATGAAGGGTAAACGCCAAAGAGATTAGTAAAATAACACCTAAAAGACGAAAATAAAGTATGTGTGTAAAATAGAAAGTTAAAGAAAATCTAAGATAAGCCCACGTTACCGAATTGGAATTATGCAACTAAAGAAAAAGATAGTACTCCGATTTCCAGATTTAACGCCCTACTTACCGCACAATAAGTGGAAAGATATTGTTGTCTTCCGGTGCCCGATAATCCCGATAATATAGCAGATATGGTGACTTGTTGTTCACAAAGATCGGCGGAACACCTCCTCCAGTGTTCGAGATAATCGCTATATCCGCACAGTTACGGAATGTTTCTAGGGGTTAAAAGTGGTTTTTAGAGTTATAAATTTGCTAGAACAATGAAAATAAAATACAAAAACAATACCTAATCAAATAACTTTGTACTCGTTTCTATATTAAATAAGATACATTTATCCTTAAAACATTTTTTAAAATTAATAACTTTAACTATGAAATATTGTTTATTAATAATTTATTTATATATATAAACAAAATTCTTCAGGATAAAATAAATAATAACCTGTCAATCGAAAATTACAAAAAGTCTAGATTTTTGCTTGAATGCAATAATTTTTTTCCGTTTAAGACTCAAAGAATATACTCATAAAAAAATTCATATGGAATCAAGTAATTTTTAAGGGAATTTTTTCTTAATAATACATGTTTTCCAAGTGTAAGCTGTAAATTATATTATTCCATTAATTTCCAATAAAGTGATTTGTAAAATGTATAATAACGAAATTAAAACATTTTCCTACCAAATCGGGGTAAAATAGAATTTGAAAATTCGTCTTTAAATTCAATTGCGTGAATGCCATACCTGCCTTGCCGCATCCGACTGCCTCGGTTCCATTGGCGCAGGTGCCCCACATATTGGCGGTGTAGTAGGTCCATTGCAGGACGCACTGCGTGCAGGTGACATATGGAGGCAATCGCACCCGATATCGGAATATATCCTTCTTCTTGGCGTCGCGTGGTATGAGATATCGGTGCTCCCGACTGCCCGAAATCAGCAACGGATATCGATCGAAACACTGCTGGGTGGCCTCCTGTCGCGGATTGTTGTTCGGGCAGAGGAACATCTCGAAGCGACCATAGTGATTGGCCGTCAGTTCCACCTCCACATCGATTTCCTGACCGGCCGTATAGTATCGGGAGATGATGCCCTTGGCGTATTCCCCGCCAGCTTCGTGGGGCCGTGGGGACTTCACATGATAGGCATCGCCGCAGACACCACAACGTCCACTATTTTTCTCCCACTGAACCGCATAGCCACCGCAAAAGAGTTCGTTATCATTGTAATTTACGGGATTGGGATAGCCAAATCGCCACATGGCATTCCTCGCCGGCGGATCCATCAAACGGCCATGTCCTCGCACCAATATCACCAATTGCAGGAGTATAAATCCCAACTAAAAGGTATTAAGGTTTGAGTATACCATGGTTACCTTACCGTCCCTATAACTACTTACCACACCCACTGGTAGAACGTTCATTTTGGTGGCTGTCAAGTGTCGCATCCACATCCCCGAGTTCCCGATTCCCCGATTCCCAGATGGCTAGAAAGCAAACAGACATGGAACATGATATAGTGCCTCAGACTGAGGGCTTAAAATCGAATGCATTTTATCAACAAACGGGTTTTTGGGCTGACCAAACAGTGGAACCCACTAAATAAACACAGGTTCTTATAAACTACAAAACTTTAGCTAGTTTTATTGAATTTAGATAAGCTTAAATTAGCTTTAATCCTAAGTATTAAACATTATAGAATAACTCCAAAGCTAAAATTGTATACCAAAATTCCTAACTCTTCTTGAAAAGCTGATAAAAAATTAAAATGATCAAATGCTTTGAATATCGTTAGAAAGTCTTAATGTTTAGGTATTTTGGTTTTTTTTTGATTAATTTATCAAAGAATAATAAATAGTTATATCGGGTAATAATAATTTCTAATTTTTTTTCTTTTTGATTAAGTATAAGTATTTAAATTTTATAACCTGAAATATATGTTTTTAGACTTCAATGTTATAACTTAAATTAATAATTTTGTGAACTGGCCCCTTATGAACATTATTTATTTTATTATTTATTTTTTTATTTATTTATCTTAAATTGGCAAACCTTTTTCACCACATTTTTACCCACTGTACGCGGTATTGGTGCATTAACTGCAGACTGCAAGGACGTCCACCTGATCCGCTTTTCGACTTTATGGCCGGTGCCCTTTATAAATAAATTCATGCCCACACACACAATCTCGAAGAGACCCAGACAGACGGGGATAAATGCAAGTATATTTGCCACTTTTTGTTTAAATAACCTTTTTTTTTTGTGCCCTGCTCTCGTTCCCTTTGAGACTTATCTTTTATGTTAAACATGTTCGCTCGCTTGTCAAGGCGTTAAAAAATGAAGAAAAAAAACCTATGGATAGTGCCCCCTCCTTTTTTTAATATAGTTTTTTTTTTAAAGGTTTTTTCAATTTTGAACATTACAATTTAATGGCATCATCTAGTTTATGCGTATTCGAGGGCGGCCGAAAGGGAAATCTGCTGCATAAACGGGTTTACGGCGGGCACTTGAACTTGGTCCGGCCCCCAACAAAATCGTAATACGAAAAATACGAATGCTTTGAGCGACGATTTCTGGGCTAAAAATATATATGCAGATGATCGAGTTCGATTCTCATTAAATACAAAGAGATCACTGAAAAATACAAGTTTCAAAGATGGGTAAAATTATATAAAAAATTTAATTAATAGTTCAAAGAAATATATTTCCTAAGTAATTTATTTCCAGCGCTATGTAATTTCCTATTGTTTTATATAAAAATATATTAAACTTAATATTATTAGATATATTTTAAATGTTGTTCAATTGACTAGCAATTGACTAGCAATTTTGTAAATTTCTCCAAGTGTGCTTTTATTGATTCGCATTCTAAATGACCACAGCATTCTAGCATCTGCCTCATCAAGCCATTCTTCGATATAAATGGCTTATAAACAAATTGATTTGTCCATCGGCAAAAGACCTAAACAAGGCGAGGAGTCTTGATATATTCAGAAATATTTTAGTAAATATTTTCTTTTTGTCGTTGTTGTTTTTAGCCTTTTGGCCATTGACTCTGTATGGCAGTAAACTTGGTTATTTAACGAGCCGCAATTATAATTTTTACAGGGTGTTTCGGGGGCATAAGGAAATTGGTTGTAAATGTGATTTTATAACTCATAAATTTATTAATAATATATTGATTTTTTTTTTATTTCATTTCAATAAGCAGTTTTAAGCCGAAAATCAAAGAAAAATGAAAACAAAATTGGCGAAGAGTTAATAAAACCATACGGTGACTGGTTATTCGATGAGTAAGCCCTCGATTAGTCGTTAATGCGGTTAATTAGAAGTTGCTGTAAGAAATAAAATGGTTCCTACTTTTTCTCTTTAACCCTTTGGTTGGCAATGTATACAAATTTAAAATAATATTTTATACGCCTTCAAAAAATGTACTTATTAAACCATTAAAACCAATAATTTATAATATACAATTCATTTAAGTCAAAGAACAATGTTAGCTTAGAAATTCTTGAGCAAAACAACTAAAGTCTATTTTAAAGTGTGATTTTTGTGGGTCATTAATTAAATAAAGAAAGGTCGCTTAAAATTATTAAACGTATATTAAAGGATTTTTTTTTATATTTTTGAAAAAGTTTAAAAATTTGTATGGCTTTTTGCTCTAGATTTCAAAAAGAAACCCATTAATTTAAACATGGCAAAGAAATGTTGATTTTGACTGAAGAAATAAAATATTTAAAATATGCCAGATATGGTATGTAAAAAAACGGAAGGGCTTTCAAGGGTTAAGCCTCCTTCAGTTAACCCCTCTCCACCAGATTTCTGCCGACGATGTAATTAGGCATGAGTGCTTGATTTTTAATTGGACCGCCGAAATCAATAATGTGCCAGGTGGAAACTGCTTGGCGTTAAATGAGCGTGCTGCACGACAAAGTTAAAATCGAGGGGGGAAAAAGGCATTTACCGACTACCAAAAAGGAGTAAATGCTGAGTAAGCAAAAAAGGACGAAAAAAAATGGTAGGGAAAAATCAGAAGAAAAAAAACGTCCTTGCAATAAACCAATAACCACGACCAACAACGTTTATCATAATTGTCAGGCCATCGTCGATGGCCAAATTAAAATTTTTGAAATTTCCAGCCGGGCGACGATAAATTGAAAACCATGGCAGAAATTAAGTTGTAAATTAACCAAATTGCACAGCCCAAAAAAAAAAGGGCAGCAGCCCACCAACACTGTCTGCTGCTTGCTTGTTGTTTTATTTACGTTGCGTGTGTTTTCATTACGCAATCGAACGCAGGTCCCGACTTAAACGTTTACCCCCTTTAAAAAAAACGCAATGAAAGCACTCGAATGAAGTGCAAAAAGAGGAATGTATTTAATGTAGTACATATCACCTTATGCAATCGATGTCTTGTACTTGGCGTGACAGTGTCCAAAAAAGTCCAAGTAATAAAGTTGTCCGATGGGCAAGCTCACGAAGTGTCAAAAGTCAGACAATAAAGGAGTTATTTAAATTTAGTAAATTGATTAACTGTCTTGTGTATAAAAAAAATAGAAGAAACCCTTAAATAAACTTGAGTTGTAAATAAATGTAAAAGGAAAAAATTACAATCAGAAACGAAAACTAAGCTAAATGGCCTATTAAATAATTAAGAAGCTAAACAAGTAATACATTATTTTTGGAGATATAATTTCAAGATGAACATAAAAAAATTCTTCCATAAAATAATACAAAATTAATATTTCATTCACATAAACATCACAAAAAACAAAAACAATATCAAGTCACCAAAAATAAGCTTACATGTTTTTCATATATTATTTTTCTTCCGTTTGCCAAATTAAACAATTCGATTTTTTTGGGTTCTCTATTAATATGGCGCCGGACAAAAATGAGTAATCAAATTTATAGATAAACGAACAATTCAGAAGCCCACACAAAAGAAGAACCCGACGAATGGGCGACATAAATAAATCACAAATAATGATATCGATACGCATAATAATAACAATCATCATCATCATCATCATTATCATCAATATTTTTGTACAAGTCACGATTCTGTAAGCGGCATGACAAATTGATCATCCGGCACCCCTTTGTCCCTCGTCTTTCCCAAAAATGTGTTAAGACGCCTTTTTGGAGGTCGCCCGCAAAACATTCAACTGATTTGCAAACTGGAACTGTCGAATGTAAATCGGTTTATGAAACCTATTTGTTTTTGTTCTAGCATTTCTCCATCTTAATTGCCATCCGAAAGAACACTAATTGGTTGCGGTTGGTTTTTTGAATTGGCACAAAGAAATAAATCTATAGCGATGGGCAGACTATTTTGTATACGAAATTTGTTTACAGCGCATTTCTTGTTCTGGCTAATGGCTCCCTGATAGCTCTACTTTAAGCGTTTTAAATAAATAAAACATAAATTAGTTTAACACACCTGTAAGTGTCTGTCGAGTTGAGGGCGACGGAAACAAGTTCATACAGGGGGGAAAAAATATAGAGTTTTGCAGTGGTTTCTGGTTCAATATTATAGTGATTAACCAAAAAATACAGAAATCACTTAACGTGTAATGCTTGTTAATTTGTTTTAATTTCTTTAGAAAATTTTCAAAGTTTGTTTTTAATTGTTGTTAAATTTTATAACAGTTTCCTTTTTAATGCTAAAAGACTATTTTATATTATGGTATTTAAGTTAACCAAAAAATACAATAATCATTTAAAATGCATCGCATATAAATTTAACTTAATCCATTAATTTTCGCTCCTTTTTGATGTCTATTTATATTTGTTACCAATTTTTTTTTTACACTTTCCTTTTGTTTACTAAAAGATTGAGGTTTTTGGTTTAATATAAAAATATTTAAGCATAGTAAAAACCAAGTTTAGTCAATGCATAACTATTTTAAATGTAAAGTAATAACTTGAGAGGTTCTTTAAGGACTTCCCTACATATTTCACTCATTTATCGACATCCCAAAGCCTAATTTAATTTTCTTTTTGTGTACGACTTCACTGATAGATCGAGGTGATCACAGTTCCAAGAGTTTGGGGGTCCCATCGGGTTTATGGGGTGTCCAATTCAATGGCCCGGACTTTTCACGGATTTCAATCACGTAAGCAAACATGCAAAGCATGGAGCATCAAACATGCGTAAATTTTATAATCAAGACAGGGCTTCAATTGATCGGTGAATCGGTGATCGTTGATCGTTGATCGGACCGAATCAATGCTATATAGCAAGTCGCCGTCAAGGCAAGTAAAATGTGTCATTGTGTCAATTGGATTGTCGTTGTCCAGAAATAAACCGCAAATGAATCAAACGACTTGGCAACGATTGCCGAAAACAAATGGCCCAATTAATGGCTCAGAATCGGGCTGGTTCTCAAATGCACAAAGACCGCCCAAATAGTTAGGCAAAATATCCAGTTTGGTTTGAGGCATCGCCGAGATATTTCCGTTTTCAAAATTTCTTTTGTTTAGCGTGACGCTGGAAATTTATGGCCAAGTGACAGGCGTGAGAACAAGCGTGCCAATCTCTTTTTAAGTCCGACAGAAACAAAAATCTGGTAACTGAAACTGGCTGGCTGTGCATCCTTGCCACTTTTGGTATTTAAAAATTGTTAATCGAAAGCGAAACCGGGGGTCAGTCAACGTCGTAACGGCCCCAGCGAAGGTCAGTTTTGGAATGACAGCGAAGAAGGCTCGCAGAATGATCAGCTGATGGCTATCGAGATCACTTACGTATTCCACTGTGCAAAAATCAGATAAAAATGCTCTTATTTAGGGTACTGATATAAGAATTTGTTCAAATATCAATATCAATGATAGCTCTCATTTACGAAAACAAACCAGCATAATCATAAATAGATTTAAAAACCACAAGGGAATAATTTGCAAACTAAATATAAGAATATCTTCTACTTAACATTAAAGCTGTTTAAATAAATTACAGAGCTCACAGTGGGAAAGATACTATATTCATTTGTAAAATTTAAAAATTGTTTTGGAAAAAATAACATGAAGCTAATAGGATACAAATGTGAAAAAAAATGTACAATGTTATTTAAAAAAAATATTCTATATAAGAATATGTTTATAAAATTAATTCGATTGCAAATATTTTTCTTTCAAAAGAGGTTCCATATTTTTAGAATCGGAGTGGTTATACAAATTAATCACTTTCCTTAGCCCTAAAATTAATGAATCGTATGGTTAACTTATAGATATCTATCGAATTGCATATAAGAAAGTACAACTAATTAAAAGGCCCCCTTTTTTGGTAGAAAGTTGCAATGAAAACGAAATTGTCTTGCGCAACCATCGAAATAATTAACTTTTGCTTTCTATCGGGTGGACCCAAAACGTCGAACTCCAAAAACGGAGAGCCACCAACGTGAGGAAAATGATATTGGGCTTGTCTATATGCTATATAGGCTTGAAATACAACGAGGCGATATTTTGAGTCATTGCTCTCTTTTTGTTTTGGGTTTTTGGTTTTTGATTATTTGATTTTTGTCTTTTGGTTACTCAGAGCTCATTGAAATGCACGCATAAAACTCGGGGCCCCTCATTCCACTTTTCATAGCGGGTTCTATGGCATTAACTGCACTTGGTCCCCCCTTTTGACCACTCATCCCCATTTTGGAATGCCGATCAGGTATTTGGCCACTTTTCAGTTCATCGGCGATGGGGCATTGTGGGTTTCTCGGGATATTCGGGGCTAATTCAATTATTTGAATGACAGCAGAGCGACAAAAGGGGAAAAAGGAGCACTCGACACTCAATTGTCGAACAGGTGCAATCGGAATATCGCTGGCAAGTGTCGCTGAACTCCTAATATTTTTTCAGAGACGTTTTCTGAAACGCTTTCTGTTTACTTTTATGTGGTATTATTTTTTGTGATATAAAAACGTATTTTGTTTACTTTTATTATTATTATTGTTATGCCCTTGAATTTTAAATTCAGCGAGTCATATAACTACAGTGTCTTTTTTTATATACATATTTTTTTGTTTATTATATTATTTGAATGTGTCACTATGTGGAAATAAATATAGCTCAAATAGATTTCATTTTAAAAAATACTTTAATTTAATCTTCTTTTTTTTAATAAACGAAAAAAGCATTTTATTATTAAGCAACCATATATTTTAAAAACTCAAAGTTTAAATTTTAACAAATAACTTGAGTTAAAAACATTAATGAAATAATTAAAATTGGAAGCAAATTTATACATATTTTATTTCTGAGTTTACGATATAAAGCATAATTATTGGCTACCAATATTGTTTAAAAATTTTGCAAAATATTTTTTAACTTTATTAACTTTATTTTTATTTCTTGCTACTTCTTGAACAACTTCATTGTATTTGTATTTTTAATTAATTTATAAATAATATTTGATCAAAATCCACAGGCAAAAGCAGCCACATAAAAATGTATTTCCACTTATTGTTGACCATAAACTTGAACTTCGAGCAAATTACCTGAATATTTTCGTGTAATTTACGCTGTACTCCGCAAAATAGTTGGCACTTAAAATTGTTCACGAACACACAAAATACAAAAGAAAACTAAAAAAAAATATGCGTTGAGGTATCGGAAATGTTAATCGTTGAAGTTTTGAAATTTCTGCAAACTGGAAACAGAGATTTAAAAAATTTTCGAAAAAGTCCTGCAAGCCGGCTTGCTTGGGCGTTTTGGGCGGCGGGGGCGTGGCGTGGCGTTGCGTTACGTTGGTGTGCGTGCGTGCGTGTGTGTATGTTTTTTTTGTGTGAGTGTATTGAAGACGCGTGCTTTGCGTTTGCGCAGCGGCAACGTTCTGAGTTCGTTTGCCGCTTGACGATCGAATTTCAACGACTTTTGAGTGCGCGGTACGACGGCAGAAGGTAAGCAGCGACGCAACAGAGACGCCAGCAGAGGCAGCAACAACAAAAATAACAACAACAGCAGCAGCAACAACATAAAGACAAAAACAAATACACAAGACTTTTACGCTTCCGAGTCCCGTGTTATTATACCACACTTTTTTCAAAGGGTATTAATGGTTTTTAATTATAAAACGCAGATAATGAGATAATTCCGATTCTGCAAAAATGTAAGTCATATATCCTTGATCAGCTTTACCAGGCATTATAGATATCGGTTGCTGCATAATCAGTTTAAAACCTAACGATTTAAAATTTTTATTTGGATCTTACGACCTTAGCTTATCGACGTCTTTGGGTTGGTCGAGCGAATTTTGCACAATTTTAGTGATTTACAATCAAATTAAATATGGCTTAACTATCTTCGGTTTATTAAATTTTATAAAACTAAGTCAACCATAGACTGAAAGTGTTATCAACCGGTAATACACAGGATAGGAATTTTAATACAATACAAGTATAAATATGTCTCTGTTTCCCGTATCTTGAAAGTTCACTAATTTGTATTAAAATCCGATTTTATACCATATAGCACCAAGGGTATTTAAACTTCGTCTTGCCAAAGTTAACTTCCTATCTCGTTTTTATTTTAATATTGGCCACGCAGCGTTGCCGTCGACGTCGACGTTGCTGCTGCTGCTGCGCATGCGCAATGCGTTGGTGTTGCTGCGTGTTGTTGCTGCGTGTTGTTGCTGCTGTTGATTTTGCTGCTGCTTTTGATGTTGCTACTGTTGCTTAGTTGGTTTTGGTTTTAATTTACTAGGACTTCATTTGTAGCTGCTGTTGATGTTGCTGCTGGCGTGGAAGCAACCTGCAACTTGCAACTGTTGCTGCTGCTGCTGCTGTGGTAAAAGCGACAGATGAAGCCTCAACGAAGCATCTTTCTTTTCTCTCTCTCTGTCTTGCAACCTGTTAACCCTATGTTTATTAATCATTTTGTGAATGTGTTCAAACTTTATATCCCATTTTAAATTTATAATTGATACAAAAAATGTATAAGTTGAATTTAAGTTTCATTTATTTCAAAGTAAAGAAAGAGAATGAACATTTTTGTAGATTAACTAAAGTATACATTTAAATGGAATAATAAGAAAATTAAAAAAAAAAATAATGATAATTTTGTCCTAATTATAAATAATATTTATTGTAAATTATGTATAACGTTTTTAAATTAAATGTTATTTTTTTTTTATGTTCGAAAAAATATTGTGTCATATGCTATAGTATAAACAGCTTAAATTATTAATTTGTTAAATTTTATTTCGTGTTTTCAATATTTTATTCTTTTTTTATAACAAATTGAATTTAATTCGCAAATAACAAAAATTACAGTACAATATGATAAGCAAAGGTATTTGAAAAAAAAAAAAAGTTTAATATGGTAGAATTTTTCTTTTATAATTTATTTATATGTTTTTAAAGAATTCGAGAAGGAATAAGTGCTGAAGGATAAGTCTGCACTACTTGAGATAATTACCCCACCGGGCCATCAGCTGATTAATTGGCTGGGTTTCAAGGGTCTAGACTTTAGAATCGGAGCTATTTCCGTAAGCCAACTCAGCGAAGCCCCCGAGCGAAAATAACCGGAATCAGGGGCGTGGTGGCCGCGGGGAGAAGGGGGGAACTAAAGTGCAAATAAACTTGTGCTTGAGCTCTTCAATTACCATAAAATATAATACAAAGACCCCTTGAGTTCGGACATTGCTGCTCAAAAAGTACTCTGTCCCTCCTTCATTTTTCATTAACAACACCCATGGACTGCGTCTCATTTATGTCACCATCTGTCCAACCAGATTTTGATTTATGTCGTCCACTCTGAGTGCTGAATATGAAATCAATAGATCGATTTCGGGCTCTTTTCGCTTGCAAATTGAAATCGTGACTTGAAGCTTTAGATAAGACACGGCCCAAATGTAATTGGTAGAACAAAAAAAAAAACCTAAAAAAAAAAAATGCCGAAATAGAATACCTTTAAAAACCAATAGCAACTTTTTCTTTGGCACGGTTCAATGAACTTCGATTTTTGAACTGCCCGCCATGATTCTCGTATAACAGTTTGGGGGAAATTTCCAACAGCTGTTGGGTAAATAGTGTAATATTTTTGGCGAGAGTTTTTCCGGCTGCGCAGGACTGGGAGGATGTCCTAGAAAGAGAGAAAATGAAAAGAGAAAGGCAAAGAAGCCCGGGAGAATTTACGAGTTGACAGAGAGAATGTCCCTTTTTGGCGAAACTTCTGGCAGCTGGTCGAATTTTAGGATTTAGTCCTGGCTGTGATTCCGGTTTCGTCCTTGTCTGCGGCATGACTTCTCCCCTCCCCTCCCCTCCCCACCAATTCCCTCTTTCTCCTAGTTCTCCGCTCGTTTTCCGCCCACCACCACCCACTGAACGATTAGGTAAACAACAGCGGAATGCCGTGCCCAAAATTCAATTTAAAATTTCCACCAAAACTTTAATGCGGAAAATCACTGCTATAATTTATAATTCTCTTGAAATTTATCATTGGCGATTCTAACATATGTAGTATTTAATATATATATAGATATATATAAATATTTTTTTTTTTTTAACTTTTTCTATACATATATATATTTTTTTTGTACATTTATTTTTTGTGTTGCCTTAGCATTAGCATACTTAGCCTGCCCCAAGCACATTACACATACGCACCGTTGGCTCCGCACTTTCACCTCTGCAATGGGCGTAGAGGGGGAAGGGGGGTCGTGGGTCAGGTTAGCCAGGGCTGCCTTTATTCACTGGCAATTTACATGCTTTATTCGAGTAATTTAATTGCAAATGTCCCATTAGTGGCAAAGTGAAGAGCCAGAGGGGGTGGTTGGGTGGACTTTTGTATGGTGGGGCCGGGGTAGTCCTTGAGCGGGAGAAAGGGGGAGGTTAGATTGTAACCGTGCTTAGCTGCCCAATTTTAAGCACCGACAAGTACAGGGCGCAGCAAATAAAGCTACACATAAAGTAGTTTATTGTTTTGATTTTTTTTAAATGTATTAAATGCATAATTTTGTTTATTTTTTTATTGTACTAATTTGGCTTTATTTATAGTAAATATTATTTGTTCTGCAAAATTTGTTTTCTTCTTTATTTGGACTATTTTGTTTAGAGACTTTTTCTATTTGCATGCTTTTGTTAAAATGTAAATATTATTTGTGCTGCAATATTTACACTCTATTTTATTGAAACTATTTTAAATATAGACTTATCTATTTAAAGACAAATTGACATTATTGTTTTGTTTACATTACTCAATATTCCTAACAAATGTTCATTTTAATTCAGCTTTTATTTATTTGAATAAATTTAAACCAGTGTATACAAATCTTATTTTAGTCATTTAAATTTGATTATATTATTTGTTAGAGGTGTTTTATATAATTTAAAACGGTTTGCACTGTGGCTACTGCAGATGTTTAAAAAAAGGGTAACTGAAGAGGGTCTAGAAAGTGCTTAAGCTCGAAAGTGTGGGGCCTCAAAGCGGCGTTAGATGTGGGATTTGCAAGATGCATAGTTCTCGGTGCCCTTTTGACCCCTCCCCCTTCCCCTCCCCCTGCCCCCTTCCGCATTTGTTGTTGTGACATTTCTTGGGCTCTGTTGTTGGTTTTGTAAGTGTCATTAACATAGCCAAGCAACCGCAAAAAAGCGCAAAATGCATCTCTCAAAAAAAGGAGAAAAGAAAAAAAAAAAAAATAGTAGAATAAATAGAAAAACAGCTAGCAGAGAAATAGATAAAAACGAACATAGACATATGCAAAGGCCCTTCAATGTCTCCTGCAATTTTTCTATGTGAATGTGTGTGTGTGTGTTTTTTTTTTGGTGCCAGTGTGTTTGTGACAGGCCAAAACTAACAACAACAAGCTCACGAAAGAGCATAGAAACAAATGCTGAGAAAAAGAAAATAATAAATAAAACTGTCACATAAAATAAGGCAAAAGATATGAGGATGCCGTTGTGGTGTTCCTTTTTTTTCCGGGGGTGTTTGTAAGGCATTTAGCTATGCAAAAGTGCTCATCTCATGTCCTGCGGACATTCCCACCAAAATGTTACTTAAATAGGCCAAACAAATACATATACTGGTGTTTTATATATGTGCGGAAAACTCACATACATGCATATATGCAGATAGTAAAAGTGCTGACACTTATGACTGAGATAAAACATTTTTTATCGCAAACTTATTATTCTCCGAAATCAAGTGACATCCGCAAAAAACAAGTCAAACGGAATTTGATTTTTCTTGGGTGAAGTTGGAATTTTCATGGCCATTATTTATGTTTTTTTCTTTTTGCGACATGCAAAGTAAAACAAAGGTTGGGTAAATATTTATTTACAATTTTAACATGTTTACGAATACAAGCAACGTAAATGGCTAGTAATCATTTATTAATTGCTTTTAAAATGAGTCGATACCATAAAAACAATGACATTTTTATTGGAACTATACTTATTTAGTATCAATGTCAACGATTTAAAAAACATAAATATTTGTAGGGTTTTATGTTAGCTAGTGTTATTGTAGTCTTTATGTAAATTTTATAAAATATATGTGTTATATTTGTAAAGAAACCAAAACTATAAAAATATTGAATAAATTAAAATTTTAATACTTCCCGCTTTTTGCGATTTCTTTGTCGGCTGGTAATAAAAGTTTTCCCCACAAATGTCGAGGGTTCAATGCACCCTCGCCCCTTTCCATCACCCTTTTTTAATAATACCCCATCTAAATCGAGTTCACCTACGCCCATTAAAAACGTGGCAGGGTGCCAGCTAAAAAAATAAAATTCCCTTGTAAACCAGCCACAAATATTTACATTTTGTGTGCAAATTTATTTAAGGCCAGCCATTAAAATATTGAATTCTGATCTATCGAATGCTGCTCCAGTCTTGGCGTTGATTGCCGATCGTTAAGGGCAATTTTCGTACCGGACCATCGTAAAACAAAACGGCGAACGATCCACAAAACTGTCATAATCTCGTTATGATCTCCATATCAAACAAAACGAGATTGGGCCTATAAAAACTATGGCATAAAAGCGAAATCGATGAATAATTAAGATGGGATGATAGATATTTAATAGCCTTAAGAATATTTAAAATTTGATTATATATTTGAGACAATACTTTAAGATACTTATTTTTATCAAGTTTTTTGACTTATAATATTTAATAATTCGGTGTTAAGAAATAAAAACTATTAAACTTTCTTACATATATTAAATATAATTTGTGGCGTTTCTGCGTTATTAAATTTATAATAAAATACATAAAATGTGTAAAAAATATATATAACGTTTTGGTATGGCTTACATTTATGAGAACAAAAACTAATTTAATAATTAAGAAACGCCTCAATTACATTTTTTATTGAGGTATTGATTTAAGAGAAAAGCTTAATATCCTTTTTATGAAATTACAATTTTTTTTTAATGGTTTAGTGAACACTTTTTTACATTTTTTATACATTCTTCTTTAAAATTTGGTTTAAAAAGATCTTTGATGTCTAGTAGAAATACTTTAAAGGATTTAAAATAGATTTTAAAATATCCTTTGATTCCCTTGATTAATATATTTATATGAAAATGTTAAGTTCCTGAAATTATCAAACGATCAAATTATAATTAACGCCTTTAAAGTGCCATGCAATGCGCAATGTTTTGGGCTCTGGAGTAATGAGCTTTCTTGATTGCTGGTCAATATTGGACCTCCGTTGTACACCTGACACCACTAATTGGGTTTCCAGTTTCCACCGCGGACACCTGTCGTCCAATAATTTATCCCTCCCGTCGACAATTTGTGTTGTTTCAGTTGCGTGGCTTTCGTGACCGATAATTGTTCATGTGTCAAATTTCAACTAATCGATTAATCGTCAATTGTGTCTTTGTCCGTAAATGTCAGTCTGTCCGATTTGTCCATTCGTCCATTTGTCCGCTTGTGTTTTGCCGTGCTGACTTGGCCAGTCTGTCAATCGGTCATTCAATCAATGGGTTAGCCGTTGAAGGCTTTTGGCTACCGCCCTGCCAAAATATCACAATCCTCTCTCCCCCCCACCATCCCCCTCCAATTTAGAGCTAACACTTATGGGTATATATCGTCAGCCCCTCGGCATTTGGGTTTTTTCTGCGCGTTTGCAAACTCTCTTTTTTGTGTGTGCCGGAATATTTTTGTTTAGCTGGGCTTTTGTTGTTGCGCTTTTGAAATGCGTGTTTTTTTTTTATACCACTGGCCTCTAATATTGTTTTCGGCTTTGTTTACGTTGGTGGATTGGCTTTGATTAGGCTGTCAAAGGTGGTGGGTTCCAAGGGGCAAGGGGCAAGGACCCGTGCATTCAACTCTGATTGTTGGGGCTACCGATGTCAATTGCAGTTATTGGCTGGACTTTATCAGAGCTGTGGTTAATTGCAATTAAATTTGATCGAAAATTAAATGTATTTTAAAAAGTATCGATAGTTTTGTTGAAACATAATAGCATGTTGTTTGAAAAGAGTTTATTATTTAAATAAAAATGTGTTGTAATCGAACTAAAATAATAAGCAATTTTTTGTTTTATTTTATGAACAAAATATAATAAATGAATGTCAATTAAAGGTTGGAAATAGTTGCTAAAATCGATAGCTATCGATTACCACAAATAATGATGTGCTTTACAGATATCTTTCCTCGCTGATGGCTTCCACTAAAATTCAGAATATACAATCTTCGAAAATGCATTGCTCATACCAAAAGTATTTAACTCAAATGAATCATGTCGCCACGGCTAATTTATCATAATCTTTTGATATAAATTCTGGAATTACAGCTGCCGTTTCATGATTTATTTTGTTTGTGATCCCCTAAGCACCTCTGGCGACCCGTCAACAATAAATTGTTAATAAAATCATTAAAAACCAATGACTGCATTAATTAAATAATAAGCAGAAGCCAAAATCATCAAGGATTCAAATCCGTACTCGGATTGGAAATCGGCAATTAAAGTGAGTGAATGAACCTGGCCAAAATGTGTGAGCTTTGACTTGGGGGCAATTAATAAACGTGTCAGCTTTGGGTCATTGTTATTCTAATAAACAATATTCGTCGTTTGTTGTTTCAGCTACTGCACCCCCTAACCACTCCCCCTCCCAAAAATGGGCAAAGGGGCGGACCACGCCCACCGGCACTTGTTCACACCGTTTCCCATACAATAACAACAAAGAGCAGAACAACAAACAAACAGATCGCGGATCCGCAATGCGGTTGATAAGCCTTAAAGGGGATTATTAGGCAGCCAAAAGGGGTAAAGTTATTATTGTCGTTGTCAACGAACGGGGTCATTGCCATTGGACAATTGTTCAGATAGGTCTATGATTTTATGGCCAAATATTGGCCTTAAATTCACCTCTCTAAAACATCTTACTACTCTCTAAGTTAAACTTTTTGTCCAGTTCTTTTTAAAAACTCCTTTTGTTAATATTAGAAAAAAAACTTTTTGAAAAAAAGTACTAGCAAACCTGCCTCTTTTCATGGAAGTAGATAAATAGTTTAAATGGAATTTTTTTATTTTTATAAAGATAATTGTTTTTAAAAACAATTGTCAAAAAAGGTTGATTTCAAAAATAAACAAATAAAAGTCAAAACTTTCGATATTTTTCTTGCAATTACCTACTAAAAATTTAATATATTAAAAAACAAAAAATAACTGGAAAATAGATCACTAAATTTAGAATAAATTTCTGTTTATAGGTCTTTAATAATTTTAAAAATGTACTAAATGTACTAAATGCAAACTTTGTTTGCCTACATTTAGATAAGTTTTAAAAATGTTCTTCATTATTTTCTTTTCAAATGATTGTGTATCAAACAAATAATATGCAAATACTTGTTTTTAATATTTTTGTTTACATACGCTTTGACATGACATGCTTGAATATACAATTTATCAACATACTGTGTAAAAGTATAAATTTATTTACAAAGACTATCTCCACACAACGGCAAAACTTTTCAGCTAATTTAAAAGCTCAGCTTAAAAGCTGCTATAAAATCTGACTGTGGCGCCATCTAAGCAACCAACAAAAAAGGTTGGTTCCTGATTTTATATATTTAATAATATATTTAAAAGATTTTTTAAAAATAATTTAAAGTATTTATATTTCGTACTCGTATTTATATTTCGTACTTTATATCGTACAATTCAATATTTAAGTGTGGTTAAATAACTTAGTTTATCTTATCAAATACTTAGTAACTTAAACATAAGTTCATAGCAAATGATCTATCATTTCGGAAGAATTTTGACCATATTCTTTACACTTTTCTGCCTTTTCGTTTACTAATTTAAAGATAAGCGTTTGCCCGTCATAAAAACGCTGGTGGTGATGGAAAATTGGGGGCAGGTTTTCGCTAGTGGAAAGTTGGATGGCATGGGTGAAGCGCGGCAAGCTGTCCAGATTGGTGTGCCCTCAAATTTTCCAACAGCACTCAATTTTCGAAAAGAATCAACGATGAATAACTGGGCTGAAACGGAAGAAATAAAAGCAACTTGCACTTAGAAAAAATCGCTGTTACTGTAAAAGGAATATTTATTTTTTATGTAAATTTGTATGGTTAACAACTTTTTGTTATAAATAATTAAATAGTACTTACATTAACTTTTTTTTTTTGCATTTTGTTCTGAGTTTAGTTTAAGTAAGCTTTTATTTAATAAATATTTTAATTTTTAATATTTATTTTGTCAAAAATATGAAAATTAAGTTAGTTTTTTGAATTTAAAAAAATATGTTGATTTTTAAATTTATCTAAAACAAAGTATACATTTTTTGGCGTGGACATGGGCAAAAACAACAATGATTGTTGCTGCGCGGCAGGGTGAAAATTTTTGGAGTATGGGAAACGAACACTTTAGAGACACGCACACACGCATAAATGTCGCTACTTTGCAACAAAGTGTGTTTGGTGGAGGTGGTGTCAGTGGGCGAACAGGGGGGCGGGGTCACTCCTGAATGTTCGACTTGCATGCATGCTGCATCATTTATATTAATTCACTTTAACCACTTTCCAAATTCAGAATTATTGGTTTTCAATATTTAAAAAAATAGACAAAATGTGTGTAAATTCAAAATTGTTGTTATTTTCAATGATGAAAAATGTCAATACTAAAAAAGTTGAAGATACTGTAGTTCTTGCCATAGTTTTGTAAAAATATGTATACCACATAATTTGTCGTTCAGAATGGAAATGTAATACACACAGGACATTCGTAGTGCGACTCTATTTCCTCAGATTTGAACTTTGGACATAGCTCTGGAATGGCAGCTGCCTGTCTTCGATGACATTCGACTGGCCTTGGCACCTGTCCATAGTTAGGCACCTGACTTCTAGGCCGTGGCGTAATTGGGTGCCACAGGATGCAACCCGAACAACCTGGTTGCACCTGTTTGTGTGCAGAACACAATGTCTGCTTTTTGGCCTTGTTGTTCAGTCAAGTTTTCATTAGGATCTAGAGGGGATAATTGCTAATAGGATTTATTGGGCCCACAAAAATGTATTCTTCAGTTAAACTTTAAGTTGCACCCACCACAGGCAGCTTAAATTTAAAAAAAAAGTCCATGAGCATATCCTTACAATATCTATTTCTAACTAATTTTCCCTTTTGGCTTATGACTTCTTTTGTTACCAAGATATCGCCTTTAATTTTCTCACCTTGGCTTCTCAATTTGTATATCCAGCAAATTGTTGCTTTTATTCGGCTTTTCTTAGGCAATTACTTTATTTTGATTGGCTATTTAAGTTTGCCTAATTAAATTGTAAATTGTTCGGGGGGTTTTCTTGGCTCGTCTCGTCCCTTACTCCGAATATTTCGCATATTGATGGAACATTTAAATAAGTTACTCGGTCTGCTCTTCTGCAGTCCTTGTTTTTCAGCTCCTTTTCGGCCTCAGATTGCTGTTTTTGTTTTTAATTTTTTGTTTTGACAGGGACGTACTCGGAATTTTATTATATGGGAAGGATTTTCAGCTCAAGGGGTTTTAAAAAGATGTTAAATAAAAAAATATTTTATCTATTTTAAATTATGAAGTATGATATTCTGTATAACTTGCCTAATAATGATAAATACTTAATGATTTTATGGTTAAAAATTATATTCTGCCGTTTTAACGCAATATTTTCTGGATTGGTGCTACTGATACTCAAAATATGGCTTAAGTTTTTGAGCCCTAGGAAATTCCTCGTAAAAATCCTTGATATTTAACCCGCCAAAAGGGAATCCCGCACCACTGGGTCTTGTCCTTTTTGTTGTTGTTGATTCTGATGAATGACGTTGTTGAATATCGCTGTTGTTGGCATTGCTATTTGGTGCTTTTAACTGCTTAAACTGATACAATTAAGTGCCTTTCGGGGTTGTTTATTTGTATTTACTCGCATTCTTTATTATTTTTCGCCCTTCTTTTGTGATTCCCCCCTTCATTTCGGCTCCTTCCATCTCTTGTGGCACTTTATTTATGCGCCTGGATAACAATAAGTGAAGTGTTTGCCCTTTGGGCAATGGTCTGTACAGATTTTCGACGCTTGCCTCGCTTTATTTTCGATTTTTTTTTTTTTTTTGTATTTTCTGTTTGCCCAGTCTTAATGCTAATTGATTTATGCCGCCTCCAGGATGGGCGTGGCAGGTTGCAAGCAGAAATGGTTGGTATCCGTGTGGAGAGGGGGAAATTTGTCACATGGTGCCCAACAATTGAATCGAAATTAAGCGAATCGCGTGTCGATTTTCACACTAGGAAATCAAATCGAAGTTGATAAACACCACTAGGCATGCGATTGACGAGGTACAGAAAAAAAATTCAGGGAAATGTGAAGTAAAATTCTAAAGATTTAGAAATCAAAGAAACATTAGTTAATGTAATATAAGCCATCGAATTTTAGGTTTTATCATATAAGCTTACATTATCTTTATATATATAATTTTCATAGCTAGAAAACATTTCAGATGATATAAAATAAACATTTTTTTCAAAACTACATTAACAAATAAACAATACTAATAAAACAAATTTTTAGAATAATTTGTGTAATAAATTCACTAGAACTTTATAACAACAGCCTATATAATTTTATAAGTGTATACGATAGCATATCAATTGATTGGTTAAATCAAACGTTTGTAAGTTTTCCTCAAATTTCATTCGCATCTGCATTTCCGGTGGATGTTGGAAATTGTCAATTGGCTACCGTGGTTAAAAATCTATGGAGAAATTATGGCTTTACAAAGACTCACAATATTTAAAATTTGTTGAGTTCTCACCTGAGAAAACAAAGATGTTAATGGATTTTGCAAATAAGAAATAACTAATCATACAACAGCAAATTAAATAAACTTCTGTATTTTGCTGATTAAGAATGCAAGTTAAACAAATCAATGTAATGCAGTTGGCTCACAAAGTATTAAGCTTTAAAAATCACAATATCGGCCCACAGTGCGTATGGGTAATGCCTAGTGGGAGGCTTGGTCGTGGGTCGTGTTCTCAATTCCTAATGGCCATCGCAACTGCCTAATTCTGTGTGCCTGCCAGCAGACCCAACGCGTTGAATAGGCCGCTCTTTGGACGCTTTTGTTACATTTAACTAATGCATTGTGCCCATGCATAATGCCCGCATCCATACAGGCAGGACTTTGGGGCACGAGAAGGATGTACAAGGATATACGGACACACAGATGGGCACAAACGGACGGATGGACAGCCGGACGGATGGATATATAGCGACACGATGGGAGGCCGTTGTAAACCCAGTTATCGTTTCTCTCCGACTCAGCACAGTGGGCACGAAAGGCCAGGAATGATAGTTGTGGGGTTGATGGGCGCACTAAAAAAAATTATATCAACGGATGCATATATACATTCATTAAAATAAGTTAAAGATAATTTATAATTGTTAAAAAGATAAAAAAATTGTATTTGAGAGGTTGAAAAATAGTGAAAATAAATATTTAAATTCAAAATAAATGAAATTAAACGTTTAACTAAAACAAATTTGTATAACATTATTGACCAACCGAAAATTACGCAGAGTGTATACTTAAATATCGATCAAATACAAAGTTTAGATACTTTTATTATCATAAACAATATTATAAAAAATATAAATGGGACATTCGGCATATATGAAAATAAAAAGTATTGTTGCTCAATAATCGACCATCGATGCTAAGATGCTTATTTGTAAACACAAAGTTCTCAATAGACAAGAATTAAAGAAAAATAAATAAGTGACTGCGTTTTAATTGATCAACAAACAAATTGATTTTGTTTTGCAAATAAGCTAGGCGTATAATCATTGTATATAAGAGTTTTTGAGTATATCTCCAAACACTTTCCACTGTAGGAAAACAATCCGCGTTAGCTATAGTTCTGCTTAAGTTTCCTTCCAGCTTTTTCCCCTGGTTTTTCCCAGCAATTTTCTCCTCCGCTTTTTCCTGCTAACGGTAAACACGGCTATGCTTTACAAAACTCTGCCTCGACGCCTGTTATTCTGTTTCTATTTCACTGCTGTGGCTGGCATCCTATCATTCGCATCCTCCCCAGCCTCGGCCACAATTTCCATCTACCATTTGCTTTCATTCATTTCAATTTTAATTTACAATTATTGGCTGCCCTTGGTCTCTGATGGCGTTCGTTGTTCGGTGTTCGGCATTCGGGCTAAAAGGGAAAAGGACCGTCAAGGAGTTGCGCCCAAAGGATTCGTGGCACAAAAGTTTTGGCCGCTTCATGACAATTCCTCTTCGTTTTCGGTTATAAAAGGGGCCAAGTACATGACCTACCAAAAAGCGCTGGAAACCAAAAAACGATACCAAAACAAAAATAAAGGGAAGAAAAAATTTTGTTTTGTCGGAGCCTAAAGACACTTAGATACCGTGTATGCCTAAAGGGTTTTCTAAAAAACACAACTTTCTTAAAAATGTTTCGAATATTTTAATTTTTGGTATAGCTAGGCATTAGGTTTTGGAAAATGTAGACACTTTTCGTTATGGCTCTTGCCTTTCGAGATCCCGAGATTCAGGCGTTTAAGTTTGCCTACCTCAATAAAAACTATCAAAATCTATACTCTTATCGAAAATTATAAGTTTTATCGAAATTGTTATTTATAAAGTAAAAATAATTTGTAAATCTAGGTATTGTTATATGTCTTTCATCAATAACATATATTTACCTAGAGTATTACTGTTTTTACTATACAAGCATATAATGAGTGTACCCTTTCAGTAGACCGAGTACCGTTTGAAAGCAGATGGAAAACCAAAAAAATTTTCAGACTTTATTCCATGACGGCTTCGTTTGGCGGCAGAGGCGCCTGGTTGGAAGGTCCTTGTTGTCCTTGTCGTGTTTTTTAACAAACATATCATTGATATTTGCGCCGGGCATTGTCATTGCTCTTATTTTTGTTGTTGTTATTGTTATTGTTATTGTTGTTGTAGCTGGGCGCTTGTAAATGAAACTTTTTGCCCAACGACATTGAAAGTTACGAGGGGCCTTCAATTTGAGTTGCCAACAGAAACTGCTCTATAACGCCCTTACCCCCTAACCCCACAAAAAACATTTCTTTCAGCTAGTAACTAAAGTTACGAAAGAGATAGAAATGGAGATACATAACGCGAAGGAAAGAGAGGGAGATATATAGGCTAATGGGTGGAATTTCGGGGACACAGTCACAGGTGCCTGGTAAATCTCCGTTTCGGGGGTTGCCAAAGGGGTTGAGCAGCGGATGAGTGGGGGGCTGGTGGTCACTACCAAACATGGTTGCCGGAAGGGGCAAGACCTCACTCTGCTCTGCTTTCTGTGGCCGGAGAACGCTGAGCAAGTTGAAATGGATATTTCAATTGTTAAATCGATTCAGCAAAGATTTAACAAATTAAGTAATTCATGTTAAATTTGTAACTTGTTAGACGGGGCTGGGGAAAGCGAAAAGAGTAAGGAATAAGGGCTAAGGCTAAGTAGAGACTAAGAAGTAGCTTGCGTTTCCATGGCTCAAAAGAAGTTAAAGATGTGGAAGTAAGTTATTTACGTTACACTAACTAAGCTAAAAAAAAACAAAGATAAACCTTGAATAGTGATTTTTATTGTACAAAGATTTAAAGGAAGATTTGTATATTTAAGATGATGTCACAAAATTTCTTATAACAATTTAATAATAATAGAGCCCTTTTTAAATTACCTGATGTTTATTATCTATAGAAAAAATTAAGTAATTAGATTAAAATTAAATTTAAAATTAAAATTACAATTAATTTTAAATAGCGAGTCAAAGCTTGAACATTCACCTGAGCATTTAATGTTTCTTCTGATGATCCTTTGGCACTTTCTTGGTTGCGTTGGACTTGCAAGCAAAGCTGACCATAAAATACCAAAAGTTTAAATTGATAAAGCCACTGAGCAGGGAAATACACCCTCTTGTATTTCCATTTAACCCTCAACCCCACCGGAATTTCCACTCTTTCCTCAGTTTTTGCAGCTTGCCATCTCATTATTAAGAGGGCAACGAAAAGCGACTCTGTATGACCCAAAGGTCTGGCGGCTTTCCATTGCGTCCTTATAACACATTTCACTGCTGGGTCACCACCCCTCAAGGCCCATGCCATCCCCTTTTTTGCCCCAAGGCCGCCTTTGGTCCGAATTTTTGGTCTTGCTCGGTTTTTCGTTCCCTTTTCGGTTCTTTTTTATCCCCTGTTCATTTCAACTTTTTGGGTTCCCTTCTTGGACTCTCGCATGTGTGTATGTGTTGCTTATTAAGCGCCCAGTGCGTGAGTGTGGGTGAGAAAATGGGTGGGTAGGCGGAATGCGGGGGCGGTGGCGGGGGCGGGGGTGTAGTCAGTGGCGTAATCGAGGGGCTTAGGACTTAGCTTCAAAAAGTTATTTTTTCACAAAACTGTACTATATAAAAAAAAACAATCCCTTATCGACGAGAATATCGCATTGCATGATAATAAAAATTTAAGTAACATTTTAGAAACATTATTATTTATTTGTATTTAAAATTAAACAATTTTAATATACAGGTCATGAAATTTCGAACAACTGTTATATAAATAAAACAAAGAAAAAAAGTAAATATTGAACATATATATACAAAATTATATTTTAATAAAAGATAAGACCCAACTTGAATGCAAAATAAAAACTATGTAAATATTAAAATAAATATATTTAAATAAAAAAGAAACTGTTATTAGTACAGTGTAATACAGATATTATTTTTGAATATTTACAAAAATACTGACGCCACTGGCTTTGGGGTTACACATTTAAGCGGCTGCCTGCCATAAAAACAAATTTAATTTACGTAATTTTCAGTGAATGTCTACATCAGTTTCAGTTTCAGTTGGTTGTTGTTTGAAGTGCGGTCGCTTTGGGTCAGCGGTTGTGGGCCGAAATGTGGGCGCAAAAGTTGGTGGCCAGCTGAGTAACTACCCATTAAACCCTCTTCCTGCCCAACCCTCTCTGCAAATAAATGTAAATTGTTGATTAATTTTTAATAATGCTCATAAAAGTTGTACAATGTTGTTAAGTTGTTTGCCCCACTCGAAGGTATGTGTGTGGGTGTGGGTGTGGGTGTGTATGTGTGTGTGCATTTAGCACCAGAGCAAACCTCTTGACCCTCTTGGAAAACTCCACCACCCATCAACCCCTTTTTTTGGGCATCTTAATTGCGTTAATAGCCGCTGAATGGCGACATTTTGATATCCAGCTCATGGGGCTTCCAAAGCACCGCGTCTTGGGTGTTAAAAGCACCTAAACACCTATTGACTTTGGAATGGAATTATAAATGAAACCGCTAGTTGCCTAAGTGGCTGCAGTTGTCATGGGTAAGGGTTAAAGTTGGGGTAAACTTTTCTTTTTAACTATTTGAGGTGGAACTACATTTGCGGGTTGCCATGTTATGTTGTCAGAAGGAGTTTTGTTGCGGCTTGATTAGTAAAATTGATGTTTGTTGTTGAACATTGTTGAAGCTTCTTATTTGCACACATATATTGTGGGTGCGAATTTCCTAATTGGCGAGATGTTTACTATTTTATGTAGTTTAATCAGTGTTGGTGTAAGAGATCGATTGGTGTATTTTTTAGTTCAACATTGAAAGCTGTGGAACATTGAAAACTGTTGTTGTAAGTCATGAATACATTTACACGTTAAATAACGATTTTTTGGAAAATGAATATAGTTATGGTTGTCTTTTAACAAATAATTTTTAAGTTTTTTGAATTGAGGACTAGATTTTGATTGCCCTTAATTTTTTTAATTTTTTTAGGAAACGTTAGGGTCTTTGAAAGTGTCTACCCCTCCAATTTGAACCATAGGCTCTGGAAATGAAAGTTGTGATACCGGTTATGAGCCTCATTTGCATGTTCAATCTTCTGTTTCACTTACATTAGCTTTCTTTTGTTTTTGCCAGCGCTTATTTGTATGCAGGCTTTCTGCACGCTTTTTGTGGGAGTGTTTGTTCCTGGCCAACTGTCTCTGGGATTTGGACCGCCTTCAGCTGAGCCCCAATCTCGACTATTTTTCTGAAGTCTCGACTTTAATCGCCGTAGTTTAAACAACGGGTTTTGCACTCCTTTTTGTTATATTTCTTGCGGCTGCCCGCTGTCATTATACCTAGTACTTTTCTGATATTGGGGTATATAAGATTCCGAGTAACAGTAAATAAAAAATTTTTTCAGTTTCCAAGTTCCTTGTAACAATCAAAATAAGATTTTTGGTAAGCAAATATTAATTATTCCAACTTCAGTGCTTAAAGATAAAGGAACAATATTGTTTAGAAAAAATTGATGTTAGGTTATCTACCGATATAATATGATTTATTTAAATTGGAGTTTGATTTCACTTATATATTTTTTTGACTGACAATAATTTTATTTTTATCAAACTAAATAAAGGATATGCAATGGTCGAGATAAACCATTTGTCTGTTTTTTGCTTACTTTATTTTGCATTTAGCCCGACTTCTTCGGGGTCTCCTTCATGTTCTTGTTTTTGCTTCTGACTGCAATCGCCGCAAACTGCGTGCAACTTCAACTTAATCATACAAAAAATCTGCACTCTTATTATGCCATCAACAACAAAAACAAGGCATCTAGAACAAAAACAAAACCAAAAAGAAAAAAAAAAAAAAAAACAACGACGTCGAGGAGGCGGCAACAATAACAAAACAAAGTTTGTCGCTCTGCATGGTACACAAAAAAAAAAACACAATGAAATTAAACAAGAACAAAATTGCAGACGCAACTTTTAAAATTTGTTGCTGCCTCTCGCTGGTCGCGACAGGACAACTTGATGTCCTTGTCTGCTCCTGACGGAAAACTGGGCGCTAGAAGTGGGCGGGTAAGGTGGGCTGGAAAAGAGCGCACACTGAGTGGAAAAGTGGAACAACAATGCTGCTTAGAGCTTGTCTGTGGACCTACAAGTTACAAGGAAAGCCGTGCTCAATCATTGCAATCTAACCAGATTTTTAAAACAAACCAAAAAAAAAAACAAAAACTAATAACATTTTTTTTTTAACAAAACTGGTAAATTTTTGTTACGAAGAAAATTTAATCTTCAAAAAACTGTAAATTCAATATGTAATTGAATACACAACAATAACCCATTAATAATAAGTTGTTATATCTAATGAACAATTTTGATTTATTGTAAAGATATTTGCATTTAAATACTGGGTATATGTGATTTATTTGATTTTTCAATTGAAACCTTCGCATATTTTATTCGTTGGGTAATTAAAAATCTAAAAAAGGTAAGCTAAATACTTACTCTCTCTCTAATTGATTGAAAACTATTAATTACATTTTTTGTTGTAGGAAAAATATAAATAAAAACTTAGTTGTTAATTAATAATTTACATTTAATGTAAAGGTACAACTACATATACATTTTGTATTTAATGACATTAATCATGCATACCTTTATACTTAAATCCTCTGCAAAGTGATCAAAATGATTTATTGAACATTAGGAGATCAAAATACTTATAAAAAAAAAAGTCGAATACATAGTTTTTTTTTATTCGTTGTTTTATTTCTAATATTGTATGCAAAAATTTTAATAAAGACTCTTGCATTAAGTGGTTATATATTAAAAATAAATTTTTTTATAGACATAACAAATATAAAAATTTATGGTTTTTACAAACCTGCATAAATAATTTTTTGTTTGAGCGTTCAGTTTTGCTTTAGCTTTTCCTTTGATGGCGTCACGCCTGCGCTCGCCTGTCGTTAATTTAAGTGAGGTTATGTCGTCGTTTCGGGGAGTCCGCGTAATGATGACGTCAGAGCGGCAGGAAGTCTTCATTGCAATGCACTGCGTGTTGACTGTTTTTTTTTGTTTTGTTGATTGCCGCCGCCACTGTTGGCCCACTGACCCACTTGCAATTTAGCTGCTTTCAGCCGGCCGCTCCCTGCGTTTTCCACCCTCCCCCCTTACTCTGAATTTTCCACCCCCCCTCAAAATGTTCCATCCCCCCTGTTTCGGAAAATTTGCATCTGCAACTGTGCAACAAAAGGCGAAGGAGCCGCCATTAAACTGGGAAAACAGCTTG